>NW_027396489.1:0-1004 GCF_047715535.1 Aspergillus foveolatus | reverse complement strand
CGTGCTTTTAGACTGAGAGAGGGTACTGCATCAACTACAGATTCCCTTGATGTTGTAGGGGGTCCAGTTAACAATGGCGACCTGGCCGATTAGGCCGATTATCATGCCTACCCATCAGAGGTCTTCGAATGGTAGAATCTGACAAAGTCAGCAAAAACTATACAGAAACTGGTGGGCCGGGCGACAGGTATGGTAGTATAAACTCAGCTTCTTATGTGCAAATAAAAGGCCGTCGAGACCGACGATCCAGGTATTAGCGAGTATCTGACCTTCCTAGACGATCCCGCGATTAATCGACAGGAGACTTCGATCCTGACTTCCATGTTTGCGTTCGCGTATAGCACCATATCTATTCAATTAGGAATAGTCTCTGACATTGTACGCATTGTCGCTGTTGTTAAACGCTAGACGGAGGACAAATGACTCAGTATCGATAGTTGATGGTAGAATAACTCGGACAGATTACTGGAGGAACTGAATGGCAGATAGGTGGTGTTCTAGAAGTTACTATAATGATAAGTATGGGCGACAATGCAAACCCAGGGCACCAGCGATGTTGACAATAGCCCAGGATGGAACAAGCTGTGTAGATGCATCATATGCAACCTAACTCTCTGATATTGTGACATCTTAGCACTAGATCAAAAGACAGGTTTAAATCAAGCACAGTCGAAGTCAGTAGGAGAAGCCCTATGCCTGATGACACGCCCGACACTTAAATGATGACGGAACTGCCCGACTTTATCCAGCAGACAAAGCTAAAGTAGCTCAGCCCTGGAAGACAAAGTCTGATAGCCAGTACCAGCAGAAAGACACGGCAATATAAGGCAAAAGAAGGCACATCCGGACATTCTTAGCGGACGCTGGCTATCGGACCCAGGACAGCCTCCTCTTCGAACATCTTGCGGTTATGAAGTACCGACATCAAAGCCGTGGCACTCAGTACGCTAGAACAAATATCTGACGAGATTTCAGAAGTACCGATAGTGTGAGTCCAGCAAAAC
>NW_027396488.1:0-1017 GCF_047715535.1 Aspergillus foveolatus | reverse complement strand
ACACAAACCATCTCGCGTCTCTTTATGGTCTCAGGTGTATCAACTCCTCTTTTTCTCCTGTATTTTTCTTAGATGGACAAATGACAAGCTAGCGGCTAGGATGCATACAATTGTAACCGCCACCCTAACTAAGTGGTTCAACATACAAGAAGGATTTATTCCCTGGAACTTCGAAAGGAAGCTACAAGGCCCACTTCTCATGCATCCTCTTAAAAGCCGTAGCTGTCACCAAAACTTAAAGTGATGACTACGCGTTCTTCCTATTGATACATTGTGGCCTTATATCATGGCGTTACCCAAGACCAGCAAGCAAGTCCTGTGGGAAGGATCTTGTTTGCCTTCAGCAGAAGATGTGAATCAGTCTCATAGCGCAATGAACTGGTGCACACAAAAGAAAATCATGCACACAGTCATTCCATGTCTTTTTGCTTTTCTTATGTAAGCTGCCTCTTGACTGTCAGCCGTTCCTACTGATGAAATACCCAGAACATTTGGAACGTCGGTTTCAGGGCCTGCGCTACCTTCACTGATGGCAGACTTCAATATAAGCCAGACCACAGCAGTTCTGAGCACAACAGTCTACACAGAAGGTCTGGCGGTGGGACCCCTACTTCTCGCGCCATTGTCAGAAGTCTATGGACGGCGCTGGGTGTATATTGGTGCTTCAACCTGCCTTCTTGCGTTTTGTGCAGGCGCTGGAGCGGCTCAGACCTTCGTGGCGTTCATAGTTTGTCGATTTTTGGGTGGCTGCCTCGGATCCGTCGGTATCGCCATCGGCGGGGGGACTCTGGCCGACCTTTGGCCGGTAGGCGAGAAGCGTGGGGCGGCCCTTTTAGTTTTTCTCCTTGTTTCCTTTCTTGCTCCTTGTGTAGCTCCTATTACCGCGTCCTATGCCTTAGAAGCACACCATGAGGACTGGCGCTGGACGCAGTGGCTGATTCTGATGGTTGGTCTTCCTATTTGGCTATTGACTCTTTCAATGCAGGAAACCGGGGAGGAAGGTTTGAAAAATCAAAA
>NW_027396487.1:0-1036 GCF_047715535.1 Aspergillus foveolatus | reverse complement strand
TGATCATGTTGATCACGTTGATCTTGTTAATCCTGTTGATCATGTTGTTGATCGTGTTGTTGATCATGTCGATCATGTCCAGCATGTCCGGCTTACCCAGCTCGTCATAATTCGGGCAATGCTCGAATCAAGACTTCGGGCGTAGCTCGTCACATGTTAGAAGTGGTTCAATAACAGCACACTCCTCCTGCGACGGGAGAATGGACTTATTAAATAACTGCTCTAAGAATTCAAGATTAATTAATATATGACCTTTCAGAGAGCTGTGATAATGTTTCTGTAGAGGACCTGGTATACTATTTATGCAACTAATATATAGATAGTGCTCATTATTGATGTCCTTTTAGCAAGTTAGTAGGTAGTTAATAAGCAGTTTCCAAGGACTTACTAGGTAGAAAGATTCTCAAAATACAGGCGCACAGCTTGAAAGGTTTTTGATACAAGCTTTGCCACTGTTAAAGAATCTCTTCTTCAAGTAATAAAGACTGAATAGAAGCAATTCCTTGTAAGTAATTGGCATTTAGTTTCCAGGTAGTTCCAAAGTACTTACCTGAATGCATTCCTCTTCTAAATATCATTTTCAACAAGGTCAATATCTTTCCGAATTGTTTGGATTTCTTGCCATGCTTTTTCATCAAGGTATGTATAATAAAGAAGTCGAAGACTTGGCTTGATATATTTACAGACAAAAGCTCCTGAGCATTTTTAACTCCATTTCTTAACCTTATAGTTCAAGAAACTGGAATTGATATGTCTTAGCCCATGGAGGCTTGAACGAGAATACTGAATCTTCAAGCAATTAATAATTAGTTCTTAAGCGGTTACGGAACAGTTCCGAAGTACTTATGTCTTGAACTCGTTGCTCCGCCTCTGATTGTGACATTTTATTTGCTGCAATAATATACGTATAACCATTGATATAAGTCTTTGGATACTCAGGAAGTGTAATAGGAATTCCCCACCTCTCTATCGGAGTATCTTTGACCTCACGGAGAAACAGATATCGAGCTCGGTATCAATCATACAAGTGGAGTTT
>NW_027396486.1:0-1049 GCF_047715535.1 Aspergillus foveolatus | reverse complement strand
GTCAGCATTGATTTTATTGGTAGAAAGTGCTTCTTGGCGCGAGAGAGAACCGTATAGTAAACAGTTCGGTATCAGTAGCATAATACAGTCCCATGTGCCTTCTGACCACGTGTACAATCTTCAACACACCAGAGGATCGTCTGGAAGAAAGACAGTGGTTCATCCTTACAAGGCAGGCCATTATGGCACCCAATCTTGCTGCGTCAACCCTACAACTTATCCATGACATGATACTAAGTAACAACCTCACTGTTTCCAAAATGGCTGAGGCTGCCGGCTGCAGTGAGCGTACGATCAGGAGAATCCGCTCTAATCTGCGCCTCTTTGGTGAGGTGAAAGCACCTCCTAACAAAAGCGGAAGGCCACGACGTCTTTCACCAGTTATGGTGCAAGCAGTCTGTGATTATCTAGTCGAAAAGCCTCATTTGTATCTCGACGAGCTGGCCCTTTGCATACTGGAGGATTTTGGCGAGGAAGTCACGGAATGCAGTCTTAGCCGTGCCCTGAAACGTGAAGGTTGGTCAAAAAAGAAGGCCAAGCAAGAAGCGAAAGAACGTAATACAGAGCTTCGGGATGACTACTTCCATCTAATCTCGAACTATCATTCTTATCAGCTCGTCTTTGTTGATGAATCTGGATGCGACAAGCGGATAGGAATAAGAAGGACAGGGTGGTCCCCGCTTGGCATCAGCCCAGTTCAGATTACCAAGTTCCATCGAGACAAGCGATATCATATCCTCCCAGCATACTCCCAGGACGGCATCCTTTTCTCTCAGGTCTTCCAAGGATCGACTGATGGTTCAGTCTTTGAAGATTTTATCGAAAAGCTTCTTCACCACTGTGGCCAATACCCTGGTCGTAACTCTGTCCTTGTGATGGATAATGCATCTTTCCATCACTCCGAGAGAATCAAGCAATTATGCTCACAAGCCAGAGTCCACCTGATATATCTACCGCCCTACTCACCGGACCTGAATCCAATCGAGGAGTTTTTCTCTGAACTGAAAGCATTTATTCGACGGCACTGGAAGTCCTATGAAGAACACCCT
>NW_027396485.1:0-1049 GCF_047715535.1 Aspergillus foveolatus | reverse complement strand
TGATTGATTCCTCCTGTCCTACGACTCCGTCTATTACAGTATACTTGCATGCTCACAGATCTTGACTCCAGAACATTGATATGATGAGCTAAGGTAAGATGTTCCAAGAAATGAGGACTGGCTGCAAGGTCTATTGCGATACTTTTGTCGAGTACAATATTGAATCTATCAAGTAGTTAGTAATCACTTGGTAAGCAACCAACAGCCACTTGACAAGTACTTACGCTGTTGACCATGTCCTCGACAGTTTCCCTTCGCTGATTAGGGGGCACGTTTATAACATAGCCATATCCATTTGGGTCAGTTAATGGATATTCAGGAAGATCATTACTATATTCCAACTTCAAGACCTTCAACGGGTTCCTCGAAGCGTCGGTAAGTGGAATCAGAATATTTTCATCCTTCTAATCAGTTAGCAAGCGCTTGACAATTAGTTATAAGTATTTTTATTAACATACACTGTATATTTGATCGCTCAATTCGCTTTCAATTGATTGGAAGAGATCATCTTGTAAGAAAAAGCTGGGATCCTCAAGATCCATTATAAACAATTGCCAAGCAGCTGTCAAGTACTTTGCGTACTGTCTGTCAAGATAAGGAGGGAAAAGAAGCCGAAAATCGAGAGTGAAATTCAAGGAATTTACAGTTATTTAAATATTTTACATACTAGAGGTAAAGCCAAATTCCACCCGGTCAGCTGACCGGCAGGTGGCGGGACCCGCTTTCAATGTCGATGCCACCTACCCTCTCCTGTTGTACGATTGCGGGAGGCTCGGTATGGTTATGTAATAGCCTTAGTCAGCTTAGCGGGGTTAAAAGCTCCCAACCTAACATCAATGAGAAACCAATCTCATCCTCCCCAACGATTTCGCCATAGGGCCATAATAGGCAAGCTATATATCCTAGCAGCCTTTCCTTTTTTTTTTTTTTTTTTGACTTGACTTTAATGCAGTGATGGCCATTTGTATGCTGGATTCCTTTGATAAAGGCATATTATAAAGATAAAGTAGAGAAATGACGCGTTGAAGAATGTTGATATGCAGAAGCAG
>NW_027396484.1:0-1054 GCF_047715535.1 Aspergillus foveolatus | reverse complement strand
TTAAAATGTCAAAAACTAATACTTAAAGCAGAAGGATATATTCGATCATTAACATGTAGGTAGTTATATATTTCTGAGTTAGGGAAGAGTAAGCATGTTGAAAACATTACTACCTACGCCCGTTACACTAGATATTTTTACTACCTTCTATAAAAAATATGATATAAAAAAATATAAGTAGAAAATAGCTTTCAGGACAAGGTTTAGATTCTTTAAATAATTCATTATTCTTTTTAATTTAACAGGCATCCTAGTAACCTTCTAAGATATATTAACTTAGTTTTATAGGAACTTCTTAATATCTATATTATAGACTATATTAATGATATGATTATTTTTACTAATAAGTCTCTTAAAGGTATTAGAAAGAAGTCCTGTAGATCTTGAAGAAAGTAGAAAAAATATACCTGTAATTAAATCTTTAAATTTAAATAGAAATATATTAAAAATACTTTGAATATATATAAATTCTAAGCAGGGAATATATATTAGCCCTAAAAAGATTACGAGCTCGTCTCGCCCCTTCCACCGATAACCGAGACCCAGGCCATAGCCTGTGACAGGTAATCTCTACTTAGAATAATAAAAATATACTAACTATAGTATTAAAAATGAGACTTCTATATATAAAATTACTAAGTAGGTTTTAAAACTCTTAGATCTAAACTTTTATTATAAATTCTGGAATAATTTATTAAAAATATATACTATTAATTTTTCAAGAACTAATAAAGATTTATATCTTTTATAAAAGGATAAGAGAAATAAATACTTAAATTTAATGTATATTAACTGGGAAAAAATAAGAAAATCTAGTAAATATTATAGTAGACTAACTATATATAAAAAAAATTTATAAAATTAATAACTACATACCATGACCTTATGGCAAAATTGTTGGGGAGGATTCACAGGCTATGGCCTGGATCTTGGTTGTCGGCAATGCCCTCAACCTGGTTCTAAATAAGGTTTCTGCAACATCAGTGTACAGCCTCGGAATTGCGGCCTCGTAGGAAAAGAGATCCGTCGGCATGCAAGTCCGGGAAGTCGGAAG
>NW_027396483.1:0-1058 GCF_047715535.1 Aspergillus foveolatus | reverse complement strand
TTTTATCCGGCCACATTTTAAGCAGTTGGCTCAATAGTATTCTAAAAATCAGTTTTCGGCGGTGAGACCGAAAAGCAATCATCATGTGTCTGAGTATCGAACTGATACAGTACTATGAATTACTGTTAGACAAGGAGTATGGCAACACGTAAATCACGATCGTGGGCAGTGCAGCTGGCCTGACTTGCTAACCATGAATTGGTCAGCCCAGAATTGGGTAAGCAAGTATGCCCGTTTCGCGAAATGCAAATATTACTTTCCCCTGATATGGATTGAGGGCTGCATCTTATCAATCTACCAGGGATGGCTAGTTTTATCAGGGGCTCTCCTTTAGTCTCCCATTCTTTTTTTTTTTTTTTTTTTTTTTTTGTTTTTTTTTTTTTTTTTTTTTTTTTTTTTTTTTTTTTTTTTTCTGCGGATGAATCCCTTCTACGAGAGAAAAAGTTGTGGGGACCTCCTTGTGACTAACTGCTTTTTTGGCCAGTTAATTAGAAAGAATGTAGCTCAACTGAAGAGATGCAAGACATTTCATACATTGTAGAGCCCATTAATTTGCTACTCAGATGTATTACATTATGAAAATACACGTTTTTGCCCATTAACCTGTCTTCCTGCGCAAAGTGCTGCACAGTCCGGAAATCAGACGGACTCGGCTAGGCCGAGTCGGTGGACGAAGGAAATGGAGATGGACGACGCATTAATGGCTTCCACGCCACATGAGGTATACTTATTGACCGGTTTCCTTCGTCACCATCGCAACTCTGGCCACCATTCCTTCCAACAGCAGCAAAACTAGGATGTGCTTCTGATAGCGGAAATATACCTCACAAGTGGTCCAAAATTTCGGTGAATATAACTCTGAGTTAAGGCAACACCTCCCAAGAGTAGCGTAGCAATCATCGCTGGGCCAACAGTGTTCTGTAGGGCAAAGAGACCAATAAGAAATATGTCCTTTGTGTAAATGCCAACGAATATTTGGTGAAGAGCCTCCCAGTAAAGCAGTCCAGGGCTCTGTGGGTCGCCACCAAGGACATAAATGGCTTGATATGAGTATACCA
>NW_027396482.1:0-1069 GCF_047715535.1 Aspergillus foveolatus | reverse complement strand
CATCCGCACCCCTGAATACCAGACTCCTTCATGCTTCCACAATAAGACTTTGTCACGTGTTGTTACTAGGTTATACTTAGGACTATAGGAGATTCCCCGGCCTTGGGGATGCTTGTTCTAAGCTATTTTAAGCGAGACCCGCTTGTACGAGGCCTCTCATTGACCGAGTCCTGACAAAAGAGACCAGCATAGTATATATTTTCTTATAATTTTGCCAGGTTTATATTGTTTATATTAGTACGCTCAGCCATGGTCAGCGCGGCTATGCGCTAGCCTTAATCAGTCTTTATTCTCTCCTCCTGGTCAGATACAGACACCCGCCCTATCCACTCCTCCACCAACCCCGCGTAATCCCTGGGCTGATGCGGCAAGAACAAATTCTTCCACCACGACCCTTTTCTCGCCGTCATCAGGCCCAAATCCTGAAGCAGCATATCCAGATACGGCAGGACCTCAAAGACAAAGTCAGCATTTCGCGCCCCGTGGTCCGCTGGCGAACGCAGGGCACAGAATTCCGTGTGGAGTGCCGTCTCGCGGACTAGAGACTCCTTGTCACGATATACATAGTGCAACTGACTACCATGATTCAGGTATACCACCGCCCACAGGGCTTGTACTTCGGCAACGAAAGTTGTGTTAAACGTGGTGACAGTCCCTAAGAAAGCGATGTTGTGGTCGTCCCATAGGGCTGGGGACACCATGAAGCGCGCGAGGCGGAAAGGGTGCAGAACGGTTTCATTGGCATCTTGGCCCAGCGCGTCTTTGCCGTGGTAGCTCCTGTCCTCTGGGAATTTGCGGAGCATGGGCAGGCGCGTATAGATGTTTTTGCGAGTCTGCTTGACGAACTCCGGGTCCAGCGAGTCCGCTGTCCACGGGAAGCCGAGCTCTTGTTCAATTCCATCTGGCAAGAACCGGATGCCCGGAGATGCTTTCCATCCCGTGCAGAGGATTACTGCCCTTGTGTCGAGCTTGTCTCCGTTGGACAGCACCACCGTATGCCCCTCCAGCCGCTCGAGATCGGCGATGTGCACTTTAACCAACCCCTGCCGAATCAAGCTGAAGAAATTAT
>NW_027396481.1:0-1078 GCF_047715535.1 Aspergillus foveolatus | reverse complement strand
ACAAATATCACGAGCAGTATTAAACAATCTTTCCACTCCCGCACTAGTTGCCAGGATAGAGAGAATATCTCTTGCAAGTGATGCAATTGCGGGGAAACAATCCTGGTGTGCTTTCCAGAATTGCAGAGGCTCTTCCTCAGTAATATCTAAAAATAATTAGTTTTAAAGCAAGTTGAGCATAGCATGAACTTACCACTGTCAAGGTATTAGCTTATCTCCCCTGTAGCTGGCTTGGACTGGATCTTATTCTTACTAGCTGTCTTGTTTAGCCTCCTAAACAAGGACTGTGGCCTGGCAGGTATATAAGTACTCAATGACCCTTCTGTATTCAAAAGATGCTCTTGGTAAGGGATCAAGGTAGTTATAAATGCTTGTTGATAAATAGTATGCTGCTTTGAATCCTAGTCTTCTAACTGGAAGAACTGGAAGCAGTTGTCAGGGGCCAACATAGTACTGATCACGAAGACATGCCCTTTGATATTATCTGTCTGCAAATAGTACTCATCAAGCTTTGCTCGGCCAGCTTCAAGAGACTCAAGTATATACTTCTTCCAATAAACATGCTTTTGCTGTAGTTGTTTTGTCAGCTGTTCAAGATACTTAAAAAGTATATTGTAGATCTTGAATACCAGATGAATTATGACATCTCGAGACTTTGAGAGCTCAGTTGTGTAATAAAAGAATGGCTTAGTAATATAAAGAAGATAGTTAATCTGGTGCCACTCTTCTTCACTCAGCAACATCCCTTTACAATTATACTCGTCACAGAAAGGCTGAAAGAACCTGCGTAATCTTTTCGCCCGACAAAGCATGAGGTAAGTGGAGTTCCACCGGGTCTTCACGTCTTGGATTGGCTTAAGCTTTGGGTCCCTCTGCCTGAGATCAGAATGATCTAGGTTTATTTGAAGGTTTTTGAAAGTCTTGAGGCGTTGAGGGCTTGCATGAATATAGATTGCAAGATAGCAGACTTTATTTAGTGTACATGAAATCTCACATGTCTGAATTTGAGCATTTGCTTTCTGTAATAGGAATTCCCCACCTCTCTATCGGAGTATCTTTGACCTCACGGAGAAACAGA
>NW_027396480.1:0-1081 GCF_047715535.1 Aspergillus foveolatus | reverse complement strand
ATCATGTCGATCATGTCCAGCATGTCCGGCTTATCCGGCTCGTCATAATTCGGGCAATGCTCGAATCAAGACTTCGGGCGTAGCTCGTCACACTCTGAGTAATTACTGCAGAAACAACTATATCTCATATCTATCTAATAACTTTGAATACTTTTGAACTCTTCCTGAAACCTGCTATGTACTGTATTTTGCTCAGGCAAGTCAGGCTCCTCTTCCCACGTAGGCTCCTCCTCAGGCTTGTTCTCAGGCTCTTCCACTGGCTCAATACTCCTATGCCTCTTCAAATTATACTGCGAAGGGCCCTCCTCATTGTCACTAATCTCTATAATATCCTCTTAAATATGCTCATCTATCTCTTCTTGTTGGAGCTCTCTCTCAGACTTACTTATATACTCTCAAATAAAAGCAAGCTGCTCTTCTTCTAGATTAAACTGAATGCTATATATAAGAAGTATTAGATCTTGGACAGTACTTAATTGTAGTGAGCCACAGTGATAGTGGCAGAGATCATGCATAGAGTTAAAGAGTTGCTCTACACCTGTACCTGTAGCTGGGATAGAAAGGGTATCTCAAGCAAGAGCTGCAAGTACTAGAAACCTGTACTTATAATCTTTCCAGAATTTATACAGGGGTATTAATACCATGCCTTTTTATTAATTATGATTAGAAAGAGTCTTTGGTTTAAGAGTATATAACAAGAGAGCCACTTACTACTCTTAAGATACTAAGCGAGCTCAGAGACTAGTATACTAGGCTGACTATCATAAGCAAGTAGTAGATCAATCTTACTTGTAGGCTTCGTGCTTTGTATACTTCTAGCCCCGGGGAGAGAGCTATAAATACTATTCTTGTAGTGTCTTACTCAGTCTTCAAGACTTTGTTTATATTGAGCAGTAAAGTCCTTTTTATTATCCTGCCAATTAGGGGTTTGGAAGAAGTTAAGCTTATACTATAGTGCCAAAATAGTCCTAGTTGAATATATATTACTAAGACCCTCAAGGTCAGTTATTATGTAGTAGTCCCTAAGCTTACTTTCAGCTGATCTTAGTAGGCTGCGGCATAACCGCGGTTAGCCGCGGTT
>NW_027396479.1:0-1085 GCF_047715535.1 Aspergillus foveolatus | reverse complement strand
AGTCCTGTATCTCATATTCAACATCTTGAAAAGTGTGCACAGATGGCTATGAAGACAAACCTTCTTCTTCAACAAGAAATTAAGGTTGTACGAGCAGAAAATGAGCGAAAAATAAAGAAGACGGCAAGAAGGCATGCACCTCTAGGTAACCATGCCCTTTTAACTGTACAAGAGGGTCTGGATCGTGTTCAATAGCCGGATGTACAAGTTGAAGAGCAGGCTCAGGAGCAGGTATATATACCTTCTCAGCGCGCTCCACCCCGCCTGCAGCGGGTGCAGGGCTATAGGACATACTTTAGAGGTTGTATAAACAAGTAGCTTAATTAACAATATTTTATCTATTTTAATTTAACTCTATTAGTGGCTCAAAAACTGCGAAGAAATGGCTGGCTTGGAGAAAAGGCGCGGTTCGCCCGTAAGCGAGTCGGCCACGTAAGCGAGTCGGCCACGTCTCATGATTTTGGCCGAAACAGAGATTTAGATGCAATTTTATTCCCACAAATTTATATTTAAATACAAATTTTAGCTAGTAAGTGGATTAGGAAACCTTGTTCTAGTATGCCCTATAATATGACAGTTCGAACATGTTGGTGGAGCGCGGCGTGGGCATTGTTCTGCTAAAGGTGTTGATTTGGCTGGTATAGTAGATATAGCTTCTTCAGCTTGGTTCTTGCTCCGTAGAAGATTCTGGCCTTCATGAATAGAGAGACCTTCTATAACAGCCATTTGTCTATTAGATCACTTTCTCTTTTGAGCCCTTTTTTCATGTGCTGCCTGTAGTTCATGGTTCTCCTGGGCTAGAAGGGTAGCGCTATTCATAGCCAACTCACAACCCTTTATAAGCTGATTTAAAGCAGCTTTAGTACGGATTGAAGGGCTGCGGTATGCTCCCTAAGAAGCTTTTTAATAGTAGTTACTTGCTTCTGCAGTTGCTTGGGATTATAAGGTATTCTTGGTGCTGAACTAGTTGTCTGACTTCCAGGTGGTGTATGTCACAGGCTATGGCCTGGATCTTGGTTGTCGGCCATGCCCTCAACCTGGTTCTAAATAAGGTTTCTGCAACATCAGTGTACAGCCTCGGAATT
>NW_027396478.1:0-1087 GCF_047715535.1 Aspergillus foveolatus | reverse complement strand
ATGGGACGGAAAAATTTCAATATCCAAAGCAAACGCCCGAGCAACAAACTTGATGCTGTGAAATATGGACCATTTCAAATCGCTGAGAAACTCGCCAATGACAACTATCGCTTGAAATTACCTGAGAGAATGCGAGTACACCCAATATTCCACATATCATTACTGGAACCAACCAAGAACCCCGAGAACGATCAAGACGAAGCAGACGATGAAGAATACGAAGTGGAAAAGATCATAGACCGGAAGACTGAGAAAGGTCAGATCTACTACCTCGTGAAATGGAAAGGCTACCCACCTGAAGACAACACCTGGGAACCTGTCAGGCATTTGAATTGCCCTGAGAAGATTGAGGAATATAATCAGCAAGCTGGCCGAAATCCAGTAAAGAAGGATCGACCGATGAAGAAGCCACAGGATGAGAAAGAGCAGCAGCGAGCTGATCCTCATCACTAGAAGGAGGGAGACCGAGCAGCTCGATCAACCTTTGCCTGTCTTCTTCTTCCTTCTGCAACCGAGCACGTTCCTCTTCTTCCTGTTTTTCCAGAACCTCAAGATCCTCGATTTCCTTATAATCACGAGCAATAAAATCACCAGCCCTCTTATGCAGCAACCGTTTCTGTTTTCGAAGGCGAAGGAGCTTTTGAAGAAGGCGCTCCTCATCCTCTTCGATTTTGTTTTGGGCGTCAACAAGCCGCCGCCACTCGCTATCCGAGAACGATACTTTCGAATCGACACATTTGCAGTTTCCAGCCTTAACTTTGACGCATGATTTGCGAAGACGAGAACACCTCTCACATGGGAACACCATCTTGAAACCGTTATCTTCGATTTTGCGATGAAGGGACCGTTTCACGATGCTAGAACTTGATGCCATGGCTAAGTCAACAACGGAGCATTGGGCCGACAAGGCAGAAGAAACGAAGACCTACCATGAACAAAGGAGGCCGCGCTACTTATATGGCGTTGAGGACAACGACACAAAGAGAGGGGGATTGTCAGAATGACCGAACGACGTCAGCCAATCGACCAGCTGTGCCGCAGCTAGCGTATAACGATAACGGATAAAAGACGGACCGAACTGTCATAT
>NW_027396477.1:0-1092 GCF_047715535.1 Aspergillus foveolatus | reverse complement strand
TAACTGTATTAGTGGCTGAAAAACTGCGAAGAAATGGCTGGCCTGGAGAAAAGTGGCCGCTCGACCGTAGTGGCCGCTCGACCGTAGTGGCCGCTCGGCCGTGGAGTACGTTATAACGTAACCTGTAAGCGAATGGGCCATGTAAGCGAGTGGGCCACCTTAGTATTCCATATAAAATGGTGCCTTTTTAGACTCGAATATCTCAACAGCAAGTAGGTCTTAAGCAATACTATGAATCTGCTGCAAAGTATATTCTTTGATTATCATAATTAGCCTATTTTTAAGCTCTATAGCCTTACAATTACTTCTAAATAGTGTAGTACTCTTAAAATACCCAAAATACGGCCGTAATTTAAATTACTTGGAGAAATACTTATTATAGCAGGATAAAACTATGATACCTAAATTGAGGCTATTCAAATAGACTATATATATACTTACATATCTCTAAAGCTACTTGTTGTTGAGATATTCGCGTATAAAAAGTTGCCCATTTCATATGGAAGACAGAGGTGGCCCAACTCGCTTGCATGGCCCATTCGCTTACAGGTTACGTTAACGTATTTCCCGGGTCCGCTGTGGAAAACTATGCTTGCTCAATTTTAATGTACTGTACAACAACCAAAAGTGATTCAAATTGAATAAACTAAGTTCCATAACAATTAGGACAGCTGGTTCTCTTATGCCCCTGAATATTACATTCTGAACATGTTGGTGGAGTACGTTTAGGTATACCTAAACTTTGAGGAGTAGCACCACCAGCATCCCCCCATCTTGCCTTTATTTCCTTATTTCTTAATAAAATTAGATCCCTGGCTTCTTGAAATGAAAGACCTTCTGTAGGAGTCATCTGGCGCTTAGAACGACTCTTTTTCTGTCTATCATTCTCAATAGCTGAGCGGAGATCACAGTTTTCCCTTGCTAGTAAGTTGGTGTCACAGGCTATGGCCTGGATCTTGGTTATCGGCTATGCCCTCAACCGTTAGAACATTCTAGAAAGTTGGATAGAACCCAATGGAAGCTTAGGAGCATGTATATAGAGGGAGAGGAAGGCAATCTTCATACCTCTCTTCAAGCTTGTGATACTCGTGA
>NW_027396476.1:0-1099 GCF_047715535.1 Aspergillus foveolatus | reverse complement strand
CCTTAGGACCTGTTGAGCCCGACTCCTAAGAAGGACTCTTTTGGCCTTATCTGACAGGCTCTTCTACTGGCTCAATACTCCTTCGCCTCTTCGAATGATACTGCGAAGGGCCCTCCTCATTGTCACTAATCTCTATAATATCCTCTTGAATACGCTCATCCATCTCTTCTTGTTGGAGCTCTCTCTCAGACTCACTTGCATACTCTCGAATGAAAGCAAGCTCCTCTTCTTCTAGATCGAACTGAATGCCACACAAAAGAAGCATTAGATCCTGGATAGTACTTGATTGTAGTAAGCCATGGTAATAGTGGCAGAGATCACGCGCAGAGTTAAAGAGACACTCTACACCTGTGCCTGTAACTGGGACGGAAAGGGTATCTCGAGCAAGAGCTGCGAGCACTGGAAATCTGTTCAAAGTCAGCCTATATACCGGCTCGCTGGCCCTTTCAATCCCGAAAAGTAGACTGATGCTCAGAGTGCCCGCTCTGTGTCTGAATCCACCAATTAACAAATTGCTCTTTATTCATATCTTCGCATATAATATAGGTTTGCGCTGGCTCCGTAGAGCGGTTAAGAGATAGAGGAACAGAGAAAGGCAGAGGAAGGGGAGTTATTTGGCTTGTGGAGTGCTCGGGCGCGATACTTTCAGATAAAAGATAGGATGAATCATCAAACTCGCCACTGTCCAAAAGGGATACTGGGTAGATATCTGATAGTTGAGACATAATAAGAGTAAATAAAAGAGCTTAATGATCCTAAATGAAAGAGAGATTGTAGTTACTATAAGAGAGGAGAGAGTATGTGACAGCAAGCCAATCAGAACATCCAAATGACCATCCTGGTGCTTATATCCGGAATCCTAAGCATAGAGAAGAGTATTATGTACATGAGCAGATCGGTTGTGGGATGTCTTCGCGAAACGAAGCTTTACTTGGTTTGGCAGGCGGTCAGAGAGGGCAGAAGTCAGTTCATCGTGTACACCAAATGGATCAGAGGTTTCGAACCCTTCAACAAATTATCAGGAGATTGTTGACCCCGCACGTTGTATGGTGATACGGAAATATGAGGCCACGTGATCTCCGGTGGATTGACCGGACAT
>NW_027396475.1:0-1120 GCF_047715535.1 Aspergillus foveolatus | reverse complement strand
AGCATACTCCCCACTGGACCAAAAAGGTCACTATGATCAGACCCCATGGTCTGATCTGCCCGGATCGCACCTATATAGCTAGCTTGACCGTGACAGTTCCATGACGGCAGGGCCAGGGAGGTTTTGATGACCGATGCAATGCCTGAGAATATTGATTCTGGTCGGTTAAGCTAGAACAATATTTTATCTCGAATCACAAGTGGAGTAGCCTGATATGATAACAATTCATACGCGTAAACGTACCTTCAACCGCCTAGAGCCCCAACCCGTCAAGTAACATTAATATATGAGCCGTAAGCACTGAAACTATAATTGATTGCCAACTCTTCCACATCACAGAAATCTGGTTCCACCTGGACTGATTAGAATATTGACCTCCAAGGCCACCAAGATTCATCCCGCCCACGTTCGCATAATTCCATAACATAAATGTATACAGACACTTAGGTAAGAGACAACGACACAAAAGCCGCTGCCACTGTAATTGCACTTGCAAGAAAAATCTCTGTTGTGCTTCAGTATTCTCAAACAAACCCTGGTGCAAATAAGATGGATCGCTAGTCTGCTACCAGATATGGCGGGATCTGAAAGGCATGTACCCACTCCACAGCCTGCTTCCGTACAAGGCAGTTCCATTCTGCCAGCCGCAACTTGACCTTGATGAGATTCAATGGTTTAAGGATTCGATTTGTCGAACTGTCTGCACAGGAACTGACTACTGGTGGCCTCAGCCACCAGAATGTCCCCAGCAAACGATTAGCTGCGTCTTTGCAGGCCAGGGTGCCGGTTCGGTACAAGATTTATCAGTATATATAGAGCTTAAGAGAAAACTTTAGTTACGCAATAAATGCTCTATACTGTAGCCACAGTGCATAAATAAACACCCCTTAGAGCGATCGTCCGACCTCGAAGCAGCACTGAGGTCTCCTACTGCTTGCGGCTCGCTTCTGAGCTGGCCCCGCAGTCGCCCAACAGCGATCGCCTCGCGCTGAGTGTTCGTGGAGGCGGCCATAAATTCTTCGGTCGATCCTGCGTTGCAGACGGCATGCTATTGGACACCGGCGTCCTGGACGCAGTTGACTTGTCGACGGACAAGACTGTTGGGACGGCACAATACTGC
>NW_027396474.1:0-1127 GCF_047715535.1 Aspergillus foveolatus | reverse complement strand
AATCCTGTTGATCATGTTGTTGATCATGTTGATCATGTCCATCGCAATTCGGGCAATGCCCGAATCAAGACTTCGGGCGTAGCTCGTCACAATATGAGATATAGTTTGTTTCTGCAGTAATATTAAAATGCCCATTTTCAACTATATTATACCTATTCTGTTACGAAGGCATTACAGCCAAGAGTTCGCGTAAAAATTGCATAAATTATGAGAGCCACATACCCACTAAATTTTGCCCTAAAATGGGTCGAATGGGCCGAATGGGTCGGCCCATGGGTTTTGCCCAGGTCTAGTTAAAATTACTTGCTTAACCCATGGGCTGTTTTCTGTCCAGCGAACCCACCCCAAACCCGCCCCAAACCCGTGGTTTAACGAGTCTAATTAAAACTCACAGATATACTTGGGACTATAGAAGATCCCGCGGTCTGGGAGACCCCTGTTACGCAAGGTTGGCCCCTTCACGCCTTCAAATCCTGGTAACTTGGTAATGAGCTCTGTGTTCTTGATTGACAGTTAAGGATCTGCTTTGTCAGGGCAGATCAGCCTGTTAACCAGGTAAGGAGACCAATATTATGTAGAGCTAATAATAAAGGGACGAAATTTGGAGTAATACAAGACTAAAGCTCGGTAATCCCCCAGGCTGGGGATCTCCTACAGTCCTAAATATATCTACGGGGTGTCACGAGCTAGGGTCGTTAAAACTAACAAGTAGCATTGACTAGAGAAGAATTCGCTAAAGAACTAATAAACAGTGACTGTCGAGCTTCCTATATGCTCTGCCTGAATGGCAAGCTTGGTAGCAGGCTCGGACCATAGGGCTCCGAGCGTTTGGTTTGGTTTGGTCTTATTATGACAATCAGTATATTAGTCAGAACTTAGCTCTCCAAGGAGGGTTAGCCCTTTTTGGCTGAGTGGGAAGTTCGATATGATTTGATTTGATTTGATTTTGATTTGATTTGATTTGATTTGATTTTATTATTTACCGTCACTCGGCGGATCACGGGGCCCACGTGATCTGCGGCCTCCCAGGGAGCATCTGGACGTGCTGTCTAAATAGAACTCCCTAAAACTAGCTAGATACAGGTTTGGAGCAGCAACTATGGACAATATATGTTGGAAATGAGCGG
>NW_027396473.1:0-1136 GCF_047715535.1 Aspergillus foveolatus | reverse complement strand
TCGTTTCCTCGTAGAGGGAATCTCGTCCTGTGGGGTCGGCAAAACCCTACATTCGATCAGCCTCTCACGTGATACAAAGGGGTAGAAGAGCTTACTAAGATATATGCGAGATCATTTTTCGCTGGCTTGGTGGCCTGGGCACCAATTTCCTCTTGCAAGACACAACTTGTCAGGTCGCGCTTCTGTTCCTGTAAGTGCTGAATTCGGTCCTCTACGGTGTTAGGCACCAGCAGGCGGCGAACGTGCACAGGTTTCTGCTGACCAATCCGATACACTCGACCAACTGCCTGATCTTCCACGGCGGGGTTCCAGGATGGATCTAGGATAATGACATGCGATGCTATAGTGAGATTCAAGCCTGAGTTTCCTGCCCGAAGTGAAACTAGCATGACTGCACACTCGGGGATATTGATATATTCTTGAACCGCCCGGTGCCGGTCCTCGGCTTTCATGCTCCCGTCGTAACGACGGAAGTTCCAGCAGCGCTGGTGTAACGGGATCTCAAGAAGGTCTAGAAGAGAAGTGAATTGACTGAAGATGATGATTTTCCCTGCTCCTTCATCAGCTCGGATTTGCTCAATAATCTCCAACGCTTTGTCAATCTTGGAGCTGCTCAACCAGTGGTTCCAAAGGGCGTGGCAGTGCTTCCGGCGGGCAATGGCACCGGAGTCGATCTGTTTTCTTGGTGCTGCCGGATCGCTGAGCAACTCAGAAACCAAATTGTACTCCACTGGCTCGCGAGTAAAGGTGGGATCATCAGTAAACCAGCTCATCATGTACCGGTCACTGTCTTTGCTAGGGCATTCACTCCGAAGAGTGCTCGAATCCAAGAGCACTTCTAGCGGTCTAAACCAGCCGATCGTGGTTGAAGTCTCAGTCGATGGCGCATGATGGTGCCTCATTAAGGTATCAAAGTCGGTAACATCGATTGGGTTAATACTCTCTCGGCAGATTGGACAGCGTATTGGTGTGTCGCTGTACGGAGCGAAGCGCTCGGAATCATTGAGAAAGGAGATCCTACTCAGACATCTGTCACAAACACTGTGGCCGCACGGGTGGAAGATCAACGGGTTCAGGACCGGGTCTAAGCAAATCGGGCATTCACCGAGGGATCCCTTATTCTCTTGTAGGCGCGT
>NW_027396472.1:0-1142 GCF_047715535.1 Aspergillus foveolatus | reverse complement strand
CGTGGGATGTCCCATGAGTCCCGTGGGAGTCCCGCCGCCTATTTAGTCCCGTCGATGGGACTAATGCTTAGTCCCAACTCCCGTCCATGACGGGAGATCCCAAGTCCCATGGTGGGAGTCCCGTGGGACTTGTCACACACTATCCAGGCCACAGGCCATCATCCTGCGAGCCAGGCTTTGGGATGCAACAACACGCCTCGAGATCTGACGTGGGTTGCTACAGATAGGCGTGGAGAGATTACGCGATTATCTCGAGATGCACCAGACTGAGCCTCTTCCTGAAATAGAACAAACTTGCCGGTCACAACCTTGAGGATATTAGTATTTCTGCCGTCTATATCCGTACTCAGCGATGGGTAAACGCGAGCGAGGAGCAAATCGAGACCCGAATTATGATTATGGAAGCTTTGTACAAGCTGTTGAACTACCTGAAATATCTAATATGGCTTTACATACATAATTTACGACAATCCTGAACAAGCAGTTTTATCGCAATTATAAATATCCTTAGGCAAGTACTGGCTTACAGCCTGGTGAATAGAATGCATCTCCATATCCATAGAGATACCGCTAGCTTCTCCATGACAAGTATCTGAATAGATATGTCAATAACTCTGGAAGCGACAGAGCCAGCCATTACTAGACTCGTATATTCGTCATATTGCACTAGTCCCGGAAGGCCCGGGAATTATTCTACTGGAAGATTGGGTGGGCCAATCCTGCAATTATTTCACAGCCATGATGCTGCAATCTCAAGCTCAAATTTTCTGATCAGAGGTAGACAATAATAGAGATGAGGATGAAGGAAGAACTTGGCATTGGTACAGTCATTCTCGATATCGCCTTCACCAACAAACATATGACAGTTGTTGTTCTGCCCCACTACCAAGACATTAGCGGGAGCAGTATATTGAGCCATCAGCACTTAAAATGAGGGCGATAGAGCCCTGTACATTTCCTTCCATACAAAACATTGAGAATACATTTCCTTCCTACGAAACGTTGAGAATACAATGTATGTTTGTACGGCATATCATTTACCTCAACCCTATAATGTATCCCGACTAGACCTGGGCATGGGCCGGCCCATGAATGGGTCGGTCGGCCCACGATTTGGCCCATTTGGCCCATTTAGCTCCCAA
>NW_027396471.1:0-1142 GCF_047715535.1 Aspergillus foveolatus | reverse complement strand
TTTTTTTTTTGGTCTTTTTATCGTACTGAACAGAGCTGGTAAAGCCCTATACATGGTTAGATGAAGTCATTGAAAGCTCAAGAATTTTGGCCAATAACTAATCAATAACACATCCCGATGCCTTTTCAAAATTCTCCTACCTTAGACTTCACTTCCCCTCATCAACCTACTTACCACCACCATTATCACCTCAATAATCATGCCGTACGAGCATCTCCTATCTCCAACTTTGTATGTTTATGTCTTGAAGCATTTGCTAACTTCTTATCGTACAATTCGCATGGTTCTCTGCGGAGAATCAAGCATTTTGTACGAGAACTTCGCAGGAACATCACTAACACCGACACCAATACCGCCAACGTCGGCCTCCGTCCCCGCATGCCTCATACACTGCACGAATGTTTTGAACAGCTTCTCCGAGAGACTCCAGTTGGGCAGCACCCTGTACTTCCAATTGGGGGGCATGAACTAGCTCCGTACGTTCACAATGCTGTTGGAAACGCACTGCTGGCCCGTCAAGGGCAGCCTGTGCCGTTTCTCCGTGGAAAAGTTACTGCCAGGCAGATTGAGATGCATCGGCCCTCGTACATCAATGCCTTGCTTATCCAATCTCGAGGGGAGCAGGCGCTGCAGCCCTGCAGGAGATGCCGTACTCTTGGAGGGGCCTCTCCTTTTCCTGAATGCCGACACCTTCCTGGTGCATTTGGGGGAGCATGTGCGAACTGTAAATGGCCAGACGGAGCAGACCATTGCACTATCGCAGATAAGCATTGGACAGATTTATGGGAGGATATTTGTGGTCTACCTCGGGGAGAACACGGTATGATTATTGACTTGGCAATTGAGGGTACCCAGGATCGACCAATCGAGTTGGACGGGGAGGAGGGGGTGAGAACAACCCGATTGTCCTTTGAAGGTATGTACGGGAGTTCTTCTGCTCCTTCGGCTGGCGCCGGATCCTAATTGTACGTGCATCATGTGAGGTTCATTCCATACAACGTGTATGTGGTAAGAGCGCTGCAGGCGGAGATCACATGATATTCAGGTCTCCTATGTACGTAATCAACTATATCTGCCGGCAGAATATAAGTTACATACATGACATTTCAGTTCTTTCGGTTTTCTCCCAACAGTCTGCCGTA
>NW_027396470.1:0-1169 GCF_047715535.1 Aspergillus foveolatus | reverse complement strand
ATCCTTAGTAGGCTACGTTGGTGTAGTTGATACAGTTTCCTCCTGCCCTTTCCCCTTTGAGCATATTCCACAACACATATGTATTTAAAGCGCTGTATAGAGCTAAATTGGAAGATTAAGACCTTCATTTTTTCATATTATTGACTACTCATGCTGGTGTGATTACGTCTAGCCTGATGCTCCATGAGATTCTTGGTTAAAACCAGGTAGTCGAACACTACTCCAAGAGCGGTTTAGCTGTCACCGAAATCGCAAGTTACCAAAATTGTTGAAGAAAGTTGTTGCTAGAAGATCCATCCAAATAGTAACCAACTTTGAACCCTTTTCCTGTTTGATGCCTGCCCAGTTACTCCCTCCTTATTCCTCTGAGGTAGAACGGGTACCATCGTCTCTTGGAACTCCATCCTCGAGGAAGATGGCAACATCATTCCCCCAATCCTGGAGCTTCTTAATGTCTTCCATCTTAGATTTCTGCCGCTTTTTCATGTTTATATTCATTTTTTTTCTCAGATCGTCAAATTGTGATGAAATCTCAATAAAGTCCTGCATCACTTCTTGTAGTTTGATACATAACTTCACAGTTTCCACCACTAACAGTTTTCGTGGTATATTTTGCCTGGTTATTGCCGGTTTTGTCTGATATCGGGCCCATCTTATAGCCGGTTTGATGCTATTGATGTTTTTCTCAGCTTTCTCCAAGGCGTTATTGATTGAGCATCTTGTCTCACGAGCGCCACTCCAAGGTCTTGGTGGATACTCGCAATAACGTGATTTGAGATCATTGAGACAAATGACAAATTGTTTGATTATTATATGAGCCCGGTAAGCTTCAAGTTGGTAATGATTTGTGTCTTGATTTGCCCTTATCAAATCCTGTAACTGCAGGTCAAGCTTCCGCAGTGCTTGCATAAATGTTGTTGGGGGGTCCATAAGCAGGATATAGGAAAGGTACTGTTTTTCCTCTGATATTTGACCTGAAACAATATAGGTGGAGGAAAGGGTTTAGCCGCAGGATTATAACTTACTGGACTTTGGGGATTATATATATAAGGATTTCTATAAACTTTTGTCAAGAAGGTTAGACATGATATCAAGTAGACCTGGGCAGAACCGATGGGCCGGCCCAAATGGGTCAACCCATTTAGGCCCATGGGCCGAAAAATCGATTT
>NW_027396469.1:0-1173 GCF_047715535.1 Aspergillus foveolatus | reverse complement strand
CTTCTGGGCTATGCTTATCAAGACGCATTTACTCTTCAGCTGAATCAATTGCCATGGCCTCCGCTAAGCAGATCTCAAAATCCACCATCATATGGCACGGGGTACTGTCAACCATAATCCTTCTCCCTGCTTGCTCCCTAACTCACCTCTCCCTAATCAGAGCCCTAACTAACCAAATGCCTCACAAAGGACGGTCGAGAGAAAGCCCTCCAGGCCCACATCCTAAGCCTCCCACACTTGAAAAATAACCCCACCGCCCTGCTCTCCGAAATCGACACCTGGGCAGCGCAAAACAACCACTGTATGATGACCATCGGACCGGACAGAAGCAGAGCCATTAGCGAAGCAATAGGCACCACCCGGCCGCGGATCATGGCTGAGCTTGGCGGGTATATCGGGTACTCGGCGATTCTATTCGGGGACAAAGCGCGGAAGTGCGGAGGAGCGCGGTATGTCAGTTTCGAGGGTAACGCCGAGTATGCAAAAATTGCGAGGTCACTTGTGGAATTTTCGGGACTAGGTGAGTTTGTGGAGATCCGGGAGGGATTGTGTTCGGAGAGTCTGGGGGCGTTTGCGGCGGAGGAGGCGGTTAGATGCGAAGAAGGGGCACTGTTCGATGTGCTGTTTGTGGATCATGCGGAGGAGTTGTATCTCTCTGACCTGCGGACTTGCGAGAGGCTGCGCCTGGTCCGCGGCGGGTCGCTTGTTGTTGCTGATAATGTTGGCGGAAAAAGGGCGAGGGATTTTGTGAGGTCGGTTGAGGAGGGGGATACTTATGAGACGACGAGGGTTCCCTGCATTCTTCCTAATGGGGAGGAGGTGAGTTTTGATGGGTCTTCTAATTCGGGTGTATTACAGGCTGACGCTGAGCAGGATGTTATCCTCTTTATCAAGATGAAATAATATGTTACTGTAGCTGTAGTTGAAGCGGGTGTCATTCACGGTCCGCGCGATGTATACAGTGCGAGTGGTAGATGCGGGAGGAGTACTTTGATATTCTGATCCATACCTTATAAACTCTTTAGCATATCTCCAACTAAGGATAGTCGTATGAATCTCTATTTAGATACTTTGCTATGCTTAGTAACGACCAATATTCCAAAACCTCCTATCTCCCAGTATCCACCTCATAGGGACAGGCTAAAAAATTACAAAGAGGACGTAGGACCCAGG
>NW_027396468.1:0-1176 GCF_047715535.1 Aspergillus foveolatus | reverse complement strand
AAGAAGATGTCCTTGTCAAGAAACTGCTAGATGCAGATAAACATGGCTTTTCAGTCTGACCAGAGTTTCTGCGTCAAATGGCAGAAACTTTGCTCCATGAATATATGTAAAATGCAACTACAACTCTTGGAGTTAACTGGCCCTATACTTTTGCCCAACATCGCCCTGAGCTTTGTACAAGATATAATCAGAGAATTATATACTAACACGCAAGGCAGGAGAACCCAAAAGTTATAAAAAAAAATGGTTTCAAACAGTACAGGAAGTTATCAAGGAGCACGGCATATATAAAGATGATATTTAGAACTTTGATGAAACAGGTTTTGCAATAGATTTGCACTATATCAAAAGTTATTACTACAGTAGAGTGTAGTAAGAGACCTTGTACAGTTATCCAGGGTAACCGGGAATAGGTTACAATTATCAAATGTGTGAGCTCTAAAGGAATTTTAATACCACTAGTAGTTATCTTAAAGGCCAAAGAACATCAGGCTACTTGGTACCAAGAACCAGGGCTTCCAAATGACTGGATACTTTTAATAAGTGAGAATGGTTGGACTACAGACAAAATAGGCCTTCAATGGCTAAAAGAGGTGTTTGAACCATGGTCTCAGTGTTCTAGGACTGGTGCTAAGCGACTGCTTATACTTGGTGGCCATTCTAGCTATCAAACTGCAGATTTTGAGATTTTCTGCAAGGAAAATGCAATTATCTGTTTACATGCCCCCTTATACATCTCACCTTCTTCAGCCTCTTGATGTGGGTGTTTTCAGACCAATTAAATGTGTGTATAGAAAGTTGGTTGAAGGCCTGATAGTGGCTGGAAATAACTATATTGACAAACAGGATTTCCTATACCTATACCCTACAGTATATATGCAAGTCTTTACTACAAGTAATATTTGCAGCAGCTTTGCAGGAGCTGGTCTTAAACTACTTGATCAAGACCAGGCTCTTGAGAAAATTACTTTCCAACTTTTTACCCCAACACCACCACTTGTTGAAGGTTCAATATTATCTACTTTTCAAACACTATAGAACCTTTGTCAGCTTGACCATAAGGTCTACTGCATACAAAGAAGTATCTAAAAGAGAAACCTCTCTAGCAGTCCGGTATATTATATCCAACATCTTGAAAAGTGTGCACAGATGGCCATGAAGACAAACCTTCTTCTT
>NW_027396467.1:0-1184 GCF_047715535.1 Aspergillus foveolatus | reverse complement strand
ACTATTTTAGCCTGGATGCTTGAGTCCTCACCTGTTCGGGTCCGGGATAGCAGCCATTGTTTGCGAACGCCAGAAGCCTAGCCTGAATCACCGAGAAAGTCAGAACTTGGAGAATGCACTGCTCTACTGTACTGTATTACAGTTACTATACAAGATAGACCTCATTTTATAATAATTGCCGTCTCTAATGCACAATTTGGCCGTTTGATAAAGGGTCTTATGATGACGTCAATAGACTACTGGCCAGTAGAGTGTGATTAGAAACTATAGCCTTAGTAGTCCAAAGTAGTTTAGGGCTCTTAGATTATGTTACACTTAGCCAATGGCGAGGATACTTTCTGAACGGTTTCTCTATGCACCGCCCGGCAATTTAGAAAGTACTCAGAATCTGAACACGTTGAATAAAATGGTTTACTCAAAGGCAGCTCATCCAGAGTTTATTTGAGGGCCGCAACCAAAAGAGGAGCCGGAAGATCGTTGAGTGATGAGCTAGTACAACTGACACAACCATAACTAAAAGATGATAAGAAAGGGTAGGGCTATTTAGAAGTGAAAGCTGACTTCACTTCAGAGAGTATAAATTCCCCGACTATACATAGCAATTGATCTACCATTCTAAAACCCACGAAAACACCACACTTTCTCTTTTTCAAGAAACCAAGATGACGCTGACGCTTTCTCAGAACTATGCCAAACTCGTTGACTCCGGATTTATAGAGCATTTAGGTCAAACCGGAAAACCATCAAAGCTACCTGATGATTACAGAAATGATAACAAGAAACTTAGCAAGGCACAAATTGAAAGACTAAAAAATAAAGTGGAGGCAGAGTTCACGAGGATCAACGAAAGGAATGATGAGCAGCTTTTGCAAGACTTTGCTTCTGTGGAAAGCAAAGAACAGCTAAAATTGATACTTGACGTGGCGGACCAATTGGGGCCGATGAATGTACCAACCCCTTCCGAGAGTAAGTGGATTAGTCTTAGCGGTACTGGCCTACTGTAGCTAATTTACAAATAAGGACTGGCTCAAGTGTTGGGCATTGCCCTCAACCATGATGGAGCAGAGACCAAAAATGAAAAGGAAAAGACCGGTGGTATCAAGTTTGAAGGCGATGAAGGTGGTGAAGATGGTGAAGGTGGTGAAGATGGTGAAGGTGGTGGAGGTGATGGAGGTGGTGAAGAT
>NW_027396466.1:0-1194 GCF_047715535.1 Aspergillus foveolatus | reverse complement strand
GCCAAACAACGCGCCCACCCCTTTACCAGTTCATCATTCAATCACAACAACATGGCTGAGCTTTCAAAAGAAAATCATATATAGTTAGCTATCAATGCTTATTGAACAGGCCTTTTTAT
Organism: Aspergillus foveolatus; assembly: GCF_047715535.1. Taxonomy (NCBI): domain Eukaryota; kingdom Fungi; phylum Ascomycota; class Eurotiomycetes; order Eurotiales; family Aspergillaceae; genus Aspergillus; species Aspergillus foveolatus. Next base: position 1,075 of record NW_027396466.1, on the reverse strand, counting down.
ATCAAAAACTGCTGCTGCAAAGGCATTTGATGTACCACCAAGAACTTTGATAACCCGGCTCAATGGAACAGCTTCTCAGAAAGAAGTAATTGCCAATTGTAGAAAATTGACAGATCTTGAAGAATCAATATTAAAGAAATAGATTATTAATATAGGTCAGCATGGTCTTTCTCTAGAGATATTAATTATTTACTACCTAGCATAGCTTCTACTTGCAGCATGATTATCTTCCTTAAAGAATCTTATAGTTAGTAAAAACTAGGTAAATTATTATATTAACTGACATGCAGAGCTAAGCTCTAAATATATATAAAAATATAATTATTAGTAAGCAAGGTATAATAATCCTGAGCTAATCTAGGAGTAGTTCTGCTAGTTTACTAGTATTATTAAGAAGTATAGGATTGCTAAGAAAGATATCTATAATATAGATAAAACTGGCTTTTAGATAGGTATAATATTAACTGCAAAGATTATCTGTAGAGTAGATATAAGAGATAGTCATGCTAAAGCAGTTCAGCCTGGGAATAGAGAGTAGACTACTATAATTATTATAGTAAATATATCTAAATAGGCTCTACTACTATATATTATCCTGGCTGCAGGGAAATATTAATCTTAGTAGTATAATAATATACCAAGCAACTATCAACTCAGTATTAGCAAGAATAGGTAGATAACTAATAAATTAGGTTTAGACTAGCTTTAGAACTGCTTTGATATTCATACAGCTCTATAAATAGTTAGAAGATATTATCTATTAATTCTAGATAGCCATAGTAGTCATGCTGCTGTAGGTTTTGATAAGTTCTGTATAGAAAGAATAATTATTCTATTATATATGCCTCCTTATTTATCTTATTATCTTTAACTACTTGATGTGACCTGCTTCTTACAGTTAAAATAATCCTATAGTAAATAGACTGCAAAAACAATAGAAAATAGGATCTTCTTAATCAAGAAAGAAATTTCCCTATATATCTTCTCTGTTTTCAAATACTCTGTATCTTTCTTAAATATCCAGAGTAGTTTTACAGTAACTGGTCTTATTCTACTCTTACCTAAGAAAGTCCTA
>NW_027396465.1:0-1195 GCF_047715535.1 Aspergillus foveolatus | reverse complement strand
CCTTGTATGCGACAGGCTAGCTTTTTCCCTTCATGATATGACTAAGCCTGTACTCTCTATAGAGAACAATGTGATGAGCATTACCTTTCAAAATACTGCCGGGGTAACGAGATCACTGTCTATATAATGACGATCGACAGGCAAGTCCTTTTCTGAACATGCTGATTCACGTACGATGATCTAATCATCAGCTTACATTTTACAGTTCAACTCTTGGGGGATACAGGATATACAGAGAAAGCGTTCCCTTTGAGAGCAAAACAGCACAATTCAAATGCAAAAAGTGCAATAAACCCTTTACCACAGATGCTGAAAGAATACAGCATGAGACAAGCCGTATAATTTACCATCTAAACCATTTCGGAGTAACATCCACTGAGAAACTGGTCAGATCCCATTGAACAAGCTCGATGCCTTCACTGCCAAAAAATATTCCGAAGCCAGTGAGACTTCCCCCCATCCAAACGATTCGATTTGCCCCATTCTGAAGCTTATACAATGCTCAGATACGAGCTTGACGAGCATTATGTGTGGCATGATCACATGCACCTTCGACATCACATTGAGCGCAATATTGAACGAATGAAGGAGCAACGAGGTGAATCCCAAGCAAAGAATATATCCTCCCTTCATTATCACCACTCCCGACACTGCTAACTCCTGGCAGGGATAGGTGTCAGAGGGCTACATTTCCGTGACCCATTGACCGAGCGCCCTCGGCGTGTCCAAAACCCCTGGAGTAGGAGAGGTACCGGCTATCTGCCCCAAGATCCAAGTATTCACTGCACGTCGTGGGTTAACAATTGACCATATTATCAGGTGGTTTCCCACACCGCGATGGGGATATTGTGGCGATCAGTTTTCTCAGCAAGGAAGATCTGGAGATGCGTGAGCTTTGCGCACCCTGATTGGTCTCGATAAGGCGAAAGGCATACTAACATTGGGGACAGGATATGCGCCAGATGGCGTTTTGAAAGACTTATCCAACGACGCCCATTTCCGTTTATCAAGTGGTGTTAGCAACAAAATCGACGATTCCGTGAAACAGGAGAAACGCTCATCTAGGAAATGGCTTAAGAATGTTTTCGGTGGTCAAATACCTCACCTCAACTCATCTATGTGTAGTAATGCTGACATTTGGCAGGACGAAACGGAGACACCTCCCGGCTTCCTTTTCGCCAGTCACAACGTACAT
>NW_027396464.1:0-1205 GCF_047715535.1 Aspergillus foveolatus | reverse complement strand
AGAGATAACAGGAGACACAAGGGCAGTAGAGCAAGGTCAGCTGAGAGCCGAGCTCGTGCTGCGCCCGCGCGAGTGCTGACAGAGCCAGCACGTACAAGACCAGGGCCAGTAGCAAGGCAGGGGAGAGCATGTTTAAGACCTCGCATCAAGCCCGTCTGGAGCAAGCATGAGGCAGAGCTAGAAAACAGTGAACTTGCAGGAGGTTCACACTGCGTTGGTCCAAGGTCGACGCCGGGTCCGCGCCAGTATGGAGCCAGTCCAAGCTTGGTATCAAGCCCCAATCAAAAGAACCCATAGAGCCACTCACCCAGAGGCAGCACCAGTGAGGAGCAAAGTTTAGGTTGAACAGAGTATGGGCTGGCCGAGGCTGTCGACAGCGCCAAGCCAGGGTCAGTATCCGGTCAAGCCACCAGAGACAATGCAAGACAAAGAAGGCCCCTTGCAGCCAGAACACAACAAGACAGAGCCAGTTCAGAGCCAGTCCAAAGCCCGGTCCAACGTGATTCAGAGCTAGTTCAGAGCAAAGTCAGACACATTCAACCCGGCTTCTGCCCAGGATGGAGCCCGGTGAGAGCTAGTCAAGAATCAGTTTATGATCAATCCGAGACTTGTTCGAAGTAGTTCAGGCCCATGTAGTACCTGCATAAAGTAGGAGCTAGAACCATAGTGGAACCCGAGTACTAGTGGCAAGCCAGCTTGGAGCTGGCAAGGAGCTGGTATCAAGCCAGAGTAGACCCGGAGCCGAGCTGGCCCGACGCAAAATAACACTGATGCAGAGCCAGTTCGACGCCAGGCTCAGAGCTACACAGAATATACCAGATATTGACATAGTGTGATGTCAGGGTCCAGCCAGCGTCGTGGCGGTGCTATACCGGGAAGGAGCCCAGACCGTGCCAGATTACCAGGAGCCAGAACTACGAGAGATGTAGATAGCCCCGCTACCAGGCCAGAGCCCCGTTCCACACTGCCAGAGGCCGATATCAAGCTTGATACCAGCCCACACAGAGCTGGCGAAGCGCCCAGCGTTCCGCTGGCGTGGATGCAGAGCCCCGCCGGATCCGAGCGAGCCGGAACAGAGCTGGGACAGACTGTACAGACGTCATCTGCATTCGAACCCAGAGCCAAGCTAGCCAAAAGCCAAATAACAGTACTGCAGAGCCAGTTCAATCCCAAATACAAAGCTGCACTGAACATCCCAGATCTAG
>NW_027396463.1:0-1222 GCF_047715535.1 Aspergillus foveolatus | reverse complement strand
AGCTTGCCCTGATCAGAGTAGAGATTACCTAAGCCATGAAAGGCTCCAAAAATGTTGATTCTGTCTTCAGGCTGTATATCAAGCCAATGGCCTATATTTCTTTGGATTAGGTTATTTGCGTGAGGAAGTAATCGCTGCTCAAGCCTTGCATAATCTCTGGTGTCCCGACTGGGAACTGTATATCCAACCGAGATGAACGCCAGCTCCTGTAGTTGGTTCGTGAGGTCATTGGAGGCAGCAATATGATAACACCAGTCCTGTACCACGGGATGCAGAGTATAGCTTCCCTCCTGCTGCTTTATTTCAACAAGCGAGAACTCAACTAGTGCTTTTATCTTTGTCCTAAAGACCAGCTTGCTTGACACTGCTGCCTTAAACCATGGTGGCGTGTTGGAGTAGTCCAACCCGATTTGAATCAGTTCATACCAGATATCCTGGTTATCGAAAAATGCGAGTAAGAGCAAGAGTTTCGCGGCAGTGGGATCACGTTTCTGTATCTCTTTATAGGTTATAATCCATGTTTGTACAATGTTGCCTTGCCGGTATTGGCGTGTGGGTGCTGACTGTGACTGCAAGTCGAACCAGGAAGTCCGGTAGAGCTCTAAATACTCTTTAAAAGTTGTTCCTGTTTGACGCATGAAGGCCCCAGCTATGACAATTGCCAGCGAGAGCCCATCCAGCAGGCTGGCAAGATTTATAAGGTCTGTTGACGTTAGTCATGTTCTTCAAGTCTAGCTAATAGTACAGTACCTTGTTCAGCTCCCATCTGTGTAATGTCTTTAGCTGAAAAGCCGCTGCTTTGAAACAATAGCTGGGTAGCATCTTTGTGCATAAGTCTCCGAACTGGAAATGACTTCCCAAGTTCAGTGAGCCCCTGGAGCCGGGAAGTGATCATGATAGATCCATGATCAGCCTTTGGAAAGAATTCGTAGATATCATATCCACAGTGACCATGGCCTTGGGCTGGAGAATACTGGTCGATGTTGTCAAAGATAATGAGCCATCTAGTGTTGCCTGGCCTTGCTAGCCACTGTAGTACTTGGTTTGCCCTTTGTACAGCTTCCTCCTCATTGGCCGCCTGATCCTCTATAGGCTGTCCTTGTATATGAGACAGGCAAGAACTCAAAGATGAAACCAAGGCAGATTGATCCTTGCCGTTCAGCCAGAATATGGCTGTAAATTTATTCTTGTGTTTTCGTGCAAAGTGAATTGCTAGTTGTGT
>NW_027396462.1:0-1231 GCF_047715535.1 Aspergillus foveolatus | reverse complement strand
CCTTCCACTGGATCAAGATTGATAACCAGCTGGTTTGCAGCTCCCTGGGGTAGACCAAGTCCATCACCAAGCATACCCTGCCAGTGCTCGTCTCGCACGGAGCAGCGATGCCCATGGTCACGCCATTTGCAGTTGGCGCAGCATCCGTCGAATGCCCCAGGTACATGGCGGCATTCAGGGAAGACTGGTCTTCCTTGTACAGAGCGGCATCCTTCACAAGGCTGGGTCAGACGAGTCCCCCGAGACTGTATAAGCATGGCATTGATGTACGAGGGCCGGTGTTGCCATAATTGATGCCAATTTATTCTGCCGCGAATAAACTCAACATCCCGCCCAGAAGGGCCAGCAAATGCCTCTGTATATCTGTATGAATATACCCAGATAGCTCTTGACTCCCAAGCGGAAGCATAGCAGTTGGTGCTCGTCCGGCTCGTCTATTAACAAAGGCAAAGAGGCTCAGGCACTCTTCTCGACTGAGAGGCCGGTCGGCAGGGAAGGAGGGGGCGCGGTTGGGTGTACGAGGAGCTTGGAGGCTATCTTTGTCTACTTCATACGAGATACAAGCTACAGAGGCAGCAGTATACTCGTACAGAGCAAATAAAATGGTCAGCAGATGCTTTTAATGATAGGGGATAGGGAACAGAAATCTCGTACGCCATGGTGACGATTGTTGTGGAAAGAAAGATGAGGAAGGAAGGAAGAGAAGAGGAAGAAGCAAAATAATAGAGATTATAAACTTTGAGCTGTGTTACTAAATGCCTTTGTATAAATTACATGCATGGCCATGTTGAATGCCTTCCTTATAACCAGCTGTTAAAGCATCATATCTCTGATCTAAATTGGAATGCCAAACTCTGCAGAGCGCTCAATATCCTCCTGCTGGAGGATATGGCGCTTTCTCGTACGATAAGCCACTCCATCTTTCTCAGGAACAAACAGCAACTCTGATGGTTCCTGCTCTGGATCCTTCTCTTGAGTATCAATCTCTGGCTCCTTCTTCTCTTTTAAAGCAACTGAAAATGAGCGTTTCTTCCGTATAGTAGGCCCAGGAACCACCTTAAGATTGTTATCTTGTACAATTATATCTTGTTCAAGCTCCCGCTTCACCTCAGGTTCTTGTTTGACCTCAGGCTCCCGCTTGACCTTAGATACTCGTACGGAGGATTGATGCTTGGTTGTTCTTTTAGTCTGTTTTGCCTTTGGTTCTGTATCAGGTGCAGCAGAGGGTTCA
>NW_027396461.1:0-1236 GCF_047715535.1 Aspergillus foveolatus | reverse complement strand
CTGTAACTAAGTCCATGAGCTCGCTCTCTCAGACAACAATCACTTAGTTCTCTCTATTCTGTGCCAACTTCCTCTGACCAACCGTGGATTTCACTGCATAAATAAATAAAAATAAAAAGACTGACAAGGGTGGGATTCGAACCCACGCCAAATTAATGACGCGGAAACTTGAAGATCAAGAGAAGGTTCGACCAGAAACCTTAACCGCGCGCCTTAGACCGCTCGGCCACCTTGCCTGCTGATGACTATATTGTTATGTTTTACATATATAAACAATTGTAAATAGCCAAGCCAGTAAATTATAGTAAGACTAGAGCTTTAATCACCGGCGCCCCGGAGCAAATCACTACCAAACCCGTCCAGATATATCGGTCCTTTTTAGGATTTCCCTGATCCTGCACCAACATAGGTCTTATACTGACTGGCCGCAATAAGCCACTGCTGATAGACATGGTCCCGACACAGGATGTTCCCACAACACAGGTCAATTCCCATACTGATGTGCGCTCGCTTCAGTCTTCACATGCTCGAACTATGGAGCTGCTGAACGGATCTGCAGGCTGCTATAGAAATGAGGGATAGAACGGGGTGACCTCAACAGTGTATAGAACGTCGTTATTCCTGATATTAACAGATCTTGAACCGAAAGAGAGACCATGCTCTTACCACTTCTGCTGACGGGAAATTGGCACTTAGAGCTTTGGAAATGTAATCGAGACATTGGTAGAAACAGAGAGTGGAAGGTCGTGTAAGAGAGACCTGGCCGAGAGAGTGGTGTCGCGTGATGTCGTGGGGTTTTGAAGTGGCAGTGGACAAATAAACGACTACACAGATGTGCCATGATTCGCCTCATGAGTGAATGCTAACAAGAAGCACATATCTTCAGCACCTCCAGTAAATCGCACTCAATAGTGTCGCGGGTATTTAAAATTGTAGTCGCTCTTGCTCTTAGCGTGGTATAGTCCCAGTGACCCGAGGTATTGACGTATGGGCTCTCAACGAAGGACGGATCAGCAGATGGCAATGACGACACTGCTTCGCTCGACCCACCAGTCAAGCAGACAAACATCGACGGCTCTGATAGCAAGCACCTGTTGGTGCAGTTGTTCTGCGATCGTTTTGACATAGCTTCCTAGTCGGGTGTGGCAGATACGCACTATATGATGATTCTCATGATGAAGCTTGTTGTCTTCTGATCCTAGCTCGATTGAGCGATAAGATAGGTAGCAAGCTACG
>NW_027396460.1:0-1251 GCF_047715535.1 Aspergillus foveolatus | reverse complement strand
CATTTCACCCTACCTTCCTTGTCTGATCTCAGAATATCCTTAGGACCTGTTGAGCCCTACTCCTAAGAAGGACTCTTTTGGCCTTATCTGACAGATACTTGTTTATACAGGATAGCCAGTTAAAAATAATACTGCCTACACCTGTTACATTATCAAAAGCTTCTGTTTAAGGATATATAACCCGACGTTCAGAGGTTCAGAAGTCCAGAAGGCTTGTTTAGAGCACATGAAGTTCAAAAGTCTAGAAGCCCGATATTTAAGGAAAAATATAGATGCAGGAATAGGCACAACTAATAAAGCCATGCTATAGTCTTCTATAGCTACTAATATTTGACAGGCATAAATTATAATAGCATAGGTAGAAGTTAGAGATTAAGAGAAAGATTAAAGAAGATACTGCTACTAATAGGTACTAGGAGGTCTTAGCTAAGATATATTTATTCTTGCCTTGAAGGAGCTGCCAAGACAAATATTACTATTTTTAAGTTAGAATTAAAGAATACTTTTCCTAAACCTCAAGCCCTTATTAATAGGCTTGATATTTTATATAGAAAATATAATTTTAAGGATAAGGCTATACAGGTACTGTATACTATTTAATAAAGAAAGAATAAACTATTTATAGCTTTTTACCCCTAATTTAAGAGAGAGATTATAAATACTAAAACTAAATTATAAATTCTTCCAAGATTTTATACCTTTAGATTATATTATATTTAAAGGTCTATCTAATTAGCTACTTAATCTTAGACCTCTATATCTATATAAACTTTGCTTCTAAATAAAAGAGATAAGTATTAGATAGAGCTTTTTAGAGAATAGAAAAATAATGTTTTTAAGGAGACAGAAACTAGTTAGCAAGATAAAATAGAGATTAATCTTATTCTTATAATTTTCTTAGCTGCTACTACCTGGAGAGAAGAAATAATAAGATAAGAATTTATTATAATTATAAATACTAACTTTACTTGTACTAGGAAGAATAGAAATAAATATTTTTTAAAATAACTAGAAGACTAAGCTCTACTTGGGAAACAAGCTTAATAGGTAAATAAAGATAAGATTAGTATTTATTAAAGCGAAGGAAGATACTTAAGATATAAAAGAAATCAATATTAAATTAAACAGTATTTATTAGCAGCTATAATACCTCTAGCTAGGCTGCGGCAGCATCCGCGAAAATCCAAATCCGCTCCGCATCCGCTCCGCAGATTGCGGATATGGATACGATTCTGACATCCAACTATCCGC
>NW_027396459.1:0-1252 GCF_047715535.1 Aspergillus foveolatus | reverse complement strand
CTATAGAGCTAGATTGTAAGAATCAGACCTTCATTCTTTTGTTTTATTTGACGGTTGATGCTGGTAATTACGTCTAGCCTGACGCTCCATAGATAGGTAGCAAGCTACGGTAAGATATATACACCACATATGCAGTTCTGCCATTGTGGCCGAACGACGCCACAGTTGCGGTGCGGGTTGACAACCCTAGTTGGGGGGTGGAATACTAAATAAATAGCAATTAAATTACTCTTACTCGATTTGTATGCTTCCGACATGCTATTAGGTGATTATATTAGGCGTATATCAGTAGATTAATGTTGTGGTGGCCCTTTAAATTTTTCTTGGATATTTCTATATATTTTCATGGGACGGGAGAATTTGCACTAGAATTATACGCGATTCTAGTTGTAAGGAACGAGAACCAATAGATATCGTATTATCAAGAATACGACGAGTGAGGAGTCCGGAGTAGACCTTGACAAAACCCGCCATTTTGACCCCCACGGGGTTTGCCAAGAACCCGAAAAACCAGTGGGAATCAAAAATACATGTATTTTATGTAATTAATATCACCTTTACCTACCCATCTATGATAGTATTTTATTATTATACTATATTTACACTAGCGCGGGTTTTCCGGGTTCGGGTTCGGGTCCAAGGTGAGACGGCAAGCCAATCAGAACATCTAAACGACCATCCTGGTGCTTATATTCGGAATCCTAAGCATAGAGAAGAGAATTATGTACATGAAGAGGTCGATTGTGGGATGTATTCGCGAACGAAGCTTAACCAGAGTTGGTAGGCGGTCAGAGATGGCAGATAGTCAGTTCTGTACGCGATGAGGCTGGTCAATCGCTGTAGTCTATGCTTGCTCATGATCACGGCACGTAGGGCCGTGACACAAGGTCGGGACCCGTCACGGGTTTTGTCATGGTCTAGTCCGGAGCACCCCGGGGCTAAGTCTTGATGGTGGGTCACGTGGCCAATCGGGTCTTAGCCCTACAAGCCGGATTGGGACCCAGTCGGCTATTATTCGGGCGTAGCTCGTCACACTTTCCAGCTTTTCCTGGTTCACTTCTCCATGTTTAATTCTGAATGTGAGCGCCAGAATGGCCCTTTCAATGTTCTGATTGGCTTACCGTCTCAACTGCGCACTGGGCTTTGGTGCAAATATAAAGGGTCTAGTCGAGAACTCATATTTGTCACAGGCTATGGCCTGGGTCTTGGTTATCGGCAATGCCCTCAACCAAAGGTCTAAACAAGGTTACAT
>NW_027396458.1:0-1258 GCF_047715535.1 Aspergillus foveolatus | reverse complement strand
AAAAGAACAACCAAGCATCAATCCTCCGTACGAGTATCTAAGGTCAAGCAGGAGCCTGAGGTCAAGCAAGAACCTGAGGTAAAGCAGGAGCTTGAACAGGATATAACTATACAAGATAACAATCTTAAAGTGGTTCCTGGGCCTGCTATACGGAAGAAACGCTCATTTTCAGTTGCATTAAAAGAGAACAAGGAGCCTGATAGCAATACTCAAGAGAAGGATCTAGAGCAGGAACCATCAGAGTTGCTGTTTGTTCCTGAGGAGAAGGATGGAGTGGCTTATCGTACAAGAAAGCGCCATATCCTCCAGCAGGCGGATATTGAGCGCTCTGCAGAGTTTGGCATTCCAATTTAGATGCAGAGATATGATGCTTTAACAGCTGGTAGTGAGGAAGGCATTCAACATGGCCATGCAATTTGTACAAAGGTATTTAGTAACACAGCTCGAAGTTTAAAATCTCTACTGTTTTGCTTCTTTCCTCTTCTCTTCCTTCAAGTCTCATCTTTCTTTCCACAACAACCATCACCATGGCGTACGAGACTTCTGTTCCCTATCCCCCATCATTAAAAGCATCTGCTGACCATTTATTTGCTCCGTACGAGTATACTGCTGCCTCTGTAGCTTGTATCTCGTACAGAGCAGACAAAGATAGCCTCCAAGCTCCTCGTACACCCAACCGCGCCCCCTCCTTCCCTGCCAACCGGCCTCTCAGCCGAGAAGAGTGCCTGAGCCTCTTTGCCTTTATTAATAGACGAGCCGGACGAGCACAAACTGCTGTGCTTCCACTTGGGGGTCAAGAGCTATCTGGGTATATTCATACAGATATACAGAGGCGTTTGCTGGCCCTTCCTGGGCGGGATGTTGTATTTAATCGCGGCAGAATAAATTGGCATCAGTTATGGCAACACCGGCCCTCGTACATCAATGCCATGCTTATACAGTCTCGGGGGACTCGTCTGACCCAGCCTTGTGAAGGATGCCGCTCCGTACAAGGAAGACCAGTCTTCCCTGAATGCCGCCATGTACCTGGGGCATTTGACGGATGCTGCGCCAACTGTAAATGGCGTGACCATGGGTATCGCTGCTCCGTACGAGACGAGCATTGGCAGGGGATGCTTGGTGATGGACTTGGTCTATCCCAGGGAGCTGCAAACCAGCTGGTTATCAATCTTGATCCAGTGGAAGGTGAGGCTGAAAATACTATCTACCTTGATTTCTCTGAAGGGGATGAGGACAATCCGATTGTCTTATAAGGTAT
>NW_027396457.1:0-1277 GCF_047715535.1 Aspergillus foveolatus | reverse complement strand
ATTTAGGACCAGGTTGAGGGCATGGCCGACAACCAAGATCCAGGCCATAGCCTGTGACAATTACCTCCCTCCTCCTCAAAGTCTGAAGGCCTATGGCCAGCAGGTTAGTGATAATATCGTCGACAGCGCTTGTAGTTCTGGGGAGGTTTGGAAACATCATGGTGGGCCAGATAATTCTCGTAAGCTTCTGTATCCTCAAATTCCTCAGCCGGCTCCCATGTTGGCTTTGTATATCCTTTCCATTTCACAAGCAGTTTTAGGTGCTTCCTCTTCCCCCTTGAGATGTCATGGTCCAGGATCCTCTCAATCTCGTATTCTTCTGTTCCATCCTCCCTAATAATTGCAGGTGGTTGAGGTTCATGAATAATCTGGGATGGCAGAGGATTGCCTGCGGCTCTTTGTAATAGCATGACATGGAACACGTTGTGTATACCTGGGGGTGTGTCAAGGCGAACAGCATGTGATCTAACTAGCTCAGTTACTGTATATTTAGCATTCCGCCAGTCAAACTTTTTAGATGGCCTGTTTGTGATGATGTTTCCCAGGTTAAGCCATACTTTGTCTCCGATATGAAATTGTTCTGCTGGCTGCCGGTTCTGGTTCGCATATCTTTTATATTTCTCCTGAGCTGCTGCTATCATTGTCTGAGCCACCTCTGTTGCTTCCCTAATTTTGGAGATAAGAGCTTCTGCTCGAGCAACTGGTGTCTTGCCTTCTGCTCTCAAGGGTTCTTCAATTTCAATAGGCTCAATGTTATAGCCGTGAGTTGCAAAGAACGGGCTCATACCAGTGACAGATGATGCATGGCCATTAATTGCCAATATTGCAACAGGCAGAAGTTGCTCCCAATCTTCCTGGTAATATGAGACAAAGCATCGTAGGTAGGCTTCTAACTCCTGGTTCATCCGTTCAGTGGATCCGTCTGTTTCTGGATGGAATGCTGTTGATAATCTTCTGGTAATCCTCATTAAAGAGCAGATTCGTTTCCACATCAGAGAGACAAACTGAGGGCCTCTGTCTGACACAATTGTTGAAGGGGGTCCATGGTGCTGAATTAGGCATTCCATTAATGAGGCCACAACTGCTTCAACTGTTATTTCCTTCATGGCTTTAAAGATACAGTTCTTGAACAATTGATCTGTAATCACCATCACGGATGTAGCCCCTGACCTGGACACGGGTAGGTCAGTTATAAAATCAATAGATATCTCACTCCATTGCCGCTCTGGAATAGGTAATGGTTTTAAGAGACCGCGCCTCTTCTCCCTCCATATAGC
>NW_027396456.1:0-1286 GCF_047715535.1 Aspergillus foveolatus | reverse complement strand
AAAAGTAAGAATAAGAAAAGTATAAAAGTAAGGATTTAATGTAAAAGTAAGGATTAAAAAAGCATAAAAGGAAGGGTTAGAAGAAATAAGAAAGAATTAAAAAAATATAAGAGGGTATTATAGTATAAAAAATAAAAAAATAGGAATCAGAAAAGATTGTAAAAAGCTAGAAAAATAAAATTAAAAAGATATATGATTTATAAGATAGGAAATATGAGTTAGAAAAAAGAAATATCAAAAGAAGTTGATAATAAATAGAAAGTAGAAAGAACAAATAAGAAAATAAAGAAATAAAGAAATAAGAAGAAAAATATAAAAGTAAAAATTAATAAAGGTTTAAAGAGTACAAAATAGAGAATATAAAGAAATAGTCAAGAGAATAGAGTATAAGATTCAAAAGTATAAGAAGAAGGGTTAGAGAAAAATAAGAATAAAAAATTAAAATAAGAGTAAGGATAAAAGAGGATAAGAATAAGAATAAAAGGATGTTAACAGTAAGGATCAGCAGAAGAAGATAAAAGTAAAGATTTGCAAATATAAGAGTAGGGATGATAAGAATGCAGATGAGAAATATATGATAATATATATTAGAAAGGGATAGGAAAGAAATAAGATAAAATAAATAAAAAAAAGAATACAAAAGAGTATAAAAAATATAGAATAAAATAAAAAATAGACATATAGAGGTTGTAGAGAAAAATATCAAGATATTATGTACAAGATAAAAGTTCAGAAAAATATATATAAAAAAATAACCAGAAATATAGATAGATATATATTAGTATATAGAATTTATAGGATTGGTGACAAAGAGTTGGGAAAAAAGAAATATCAAAAAAGAAATAAGCATATATAATAAGAATTAATATAGGTAAGAAAGCAATTAAATCAGACAATAAGGAAAGAAGAAAACAAAATATATAATCAAAGAAGAGAGAGGAATTTGAAAGAATAATAACTCAGAAAAAGGTGAAAAAGAAATGGAAGAAAAGCAACAGAGAAAAAGAAAAATGAATCAATACTTATAGAAAAGAAAATAAAAGAAAGAAATATCAGAGTAAGTTCAAATCAGGGTAATAAGAATTTGAAAATTAGGATAGGTGAGAATGAGAATTAAAAATGAGGATAGGTAAGAATAAGAATTTGGAAATAAGGATAGGTGAGGATAAGAATTTGAAAATAAGGATGAGGGTTTGAAGTATAAGAGAGAGGGTTAGAGTGAGGGTTTGAGTAAGAGTGAGGGTTTGAGTAAGAGTGAGGGTTTGAGTAAGAGTGAGGGTTTGAGT
>NW_027396455.1:0-1296 GCF_047715535.1 Aspergillus foveolatus | reverse complement strand
GCCCACGAATGGGCAGAAAATCGATTTTTCGGCCCATGGGCCTAAATGGGTTGACCCATTTGGGCCGGCCCATGGGTTCTGCCCAGGTCTAGTTGCATCGCATTCGAGAGATATTTGCTTTTCCTCGAATCGCACACCTTAGCATTTCGTAAATGCGTAATTTGGCTCACGCAACGGACCATATTAACTATCATCAGCTGGCTCGCCGGCTGCATTTTGTTGCCATAAAGTGGTCTGCTCAAATATAATCAACAAGGAGCGGCATAGTAAGATTGATAGTGAATAATACATACCTGTAACTGAAAGGGTGCCACACATACTTGTTTGATAAAGCGTACAGAAGGCCATGATTTCGCGCCCCCCGCCCCCACCCCCACCCCTGTCAGATAAAAACCCAATGTCGTAAAAAAAAGCCCACAAGGATGGTTTGTTTGCGAGACAAGACTTCGTACAGGCGTCAGCTGATAGAGCTTACCCCAAACCACGGAGCTGGAGAATTGAGGTCTGCCAGTCCTAGGCACTAGAACTAAGCCGACACCAGGAATTGACCTCTTGAATCTAGTCATGACAAGACCATGCCCAAGAACACCTGCTGGTATCCGTATAGAAGACCTTCCACAACACAATGTGTTGTCGTTACTCAGGAAGACATTGTTCTAGAGTTAAGCCCTACGAATGGAGCAAAGATGGAGAAAACATGAAGTTAAAGAGCAGGATCTGGGCGAAGTGCCAGCAATTTGCTTAAATCGTAGATAAATGTTTTTTGACACTTTGCCAAGGTCGGAGGCGGCCGGCGAAGATTAGGTATAGCAAAAGAATCTGCAAATCGAGCTGCCATTACTCCAACTGCCTCTCCGTCCTAATGCTTTGGTTACTTCCTTTCTGAGTTGGGTAGAAGGGGGTTAAAAGATGGAGGTCATCTATATTCATCGCCATACCAGAGAAGACGAAGAGCGGAAGGAGTTTTTGTGATGTATTAACGGTGGTATTGGGTTGATAGAGGAGATCCCATAGCTAGATCTAATTGTATTACCCCTGAGACGGCCCCTAGATTGTGCCTCTTCCGGCGATATTGAAGTTTCTCAGTGTTTTGAAAGTGACGAATTATTTGGCATTCCTTATTACCCCCACGGTGCATTGACTGCCAAATTATTGGGCATAAATACTTGCAGTGCCCGAATCCTGTCGCATGTAGATCTTATAACGTATCCCGTAAGCGAGTGGCCCATGTAAGCGAGCGGCCCACCTCCGCTCCCGATTCCATGTATAAGCAACATTTTGGACACTTTATCAACC
>NW_027396454.1:0-1304 GCF_047715535.1 Aspergillus foveolatus | reverse complement strand
AAGCATCTTGTCAAATTTGGGTCACCTGCTTGGATGCACCTACATGGAGCTTCAAAATATGCTGGCAAGCCAACCAGCAAGATCGACCCAAAGGCCAAAAAGGTACATGTTGTCGGATATCAAGGCTCCCATATCTATGTTATTTGGGACCCCGAAATCAACCAACTCCGTGACACCAGTGATATCTCGATCAAGGAGGAATTCAACCCTCCAAAGAGCAAGCCGTACGAAGCTGCCGGAGCTCCCAAAGCTGCCGAAGCCGCCGAAACTGTCAAAGCTGCAGAACCAAAAACCAATGAAGACCTTCCTATGCAGGATATATCAGACATTACCTCCAGGGAAGAGCTCTACCAACCAGCCAAAGGATTTGCTATCCTAAAATCTACTGAATCACCTCTACCTGAGCCCAAATCGTACAATGAGGCTATCAAAGGCCCTGAATCAGCCCAATGGCATGCAGCGATGCAAGAAGAGATCAATACCTTGAAACGAAAACAATGTTGGGATTTGGTCCGAAAATCTGACATGCCTGCTGGCACACGTGCCATACCAGGAAGATGGGTTTATAAAAAGAAGCTTAATCCTGACAGCTCCATCCGTTACAAAGCACGATGGGTAATCAGGGGGAATCTTCTTGATAAATCAGAATTTGAAGGAGCAACGTACGCCCCAGTTGTTGATCCTATTACTTCACGCATCTTGTTCGGTGTCAGCGCCCAAAGAGGCTGGCATATTATTCAAGCAGATGCAGTTCTAGCATTTCTAAATGCAAAGCTGAAAGGCCGCCCAATTTACATGCATCAACCACTCGGATTTGCTGAAGGGGAGCCAGGGACCCTAGTTTGCCTGCTCCACCAATCACTCTATGGCCTAACCCCGTCCGCGCGCCTATGGTACGATGATCTACGGGCATATCTTGAATCTATAGGATTTAAGGTTTCCCCGCATGACCCAGGCCTATTCGTACATACTACGGAAAAGCTCTATATCACCACCCATGTTGATGACTTCATGATTGTTGGTGAAAAACGCCAAAACGCCGTACAAGCACTCGAGAGCTTGAAATCCCGATTTGAAATCAAAGAAGTGCCGGAATTGAAACGATATCTAGGCATGAATATTAAAACAACACCTACGGGCATCCACCTGTCACAGGAGGATCAAATTGATGACCTTGTCAACTCTTTCGGGCTCCGTGATGCCCATCCTACCAAATCACCCCTTGATCCAGGAACAATTATCGATGATGCCCCGGATCCAAAAATCAATATCAAAGAATACCAGCGTGGTACTGGCGTCTTGCA
>NW_027396453.1:0-1308 GCF_047715535.1 Aspergillus foveolatus | reverse complement strand
GCATTTCACTCTACCTTCCTTGTCTGATCTCAGAATATCCTTAGGACCTGTTGAGCCCGACTCCTAAGAAGGACTCTTTTGGCCTTATCTGACACGCAGTTATCAACGCTCAAAGCGAAACTTATGGGACGGAGGCAGACAGGCAGTCGTCCAACAGCTGCTAGAGGCCGACGCCGACGGCCGACAGAGAGATCACCAAAGCAGCAAGTATGGAACTAGTCTCCACGCAGCAGCCTAAGCAACTGGGGATGAACCATTGCATTATAACGTAACCTGTAAGCGAGTGGGCCATGTAAGCGAGTGGGCCACCTCCGCTTCCGATTCCATGTATAAGCAACATTTCAAGCACTTTATCAACCAAAGTAATTGCAGTTTTCTATAAAATTAATTAAAACCTCGATTAGGACATTGCAATCGCCTATGTCCTATATTCTGACAGTCACTGCACCGCGGTGGCGCTCGTACGCGTGGCTTAACTGCAGAAAGTGCCGGATCTATAGACATGCCATCCTGAGCTTCATAGTCCTCATTCCCATGCTGGAATTGCTCTAGGCCCTCCTGAATAGTTAAACCCCCTATAGCAGCTAACTGCCTAGTAGAGCGCCTCCTTTTTTGGAGCTGCTTCTCATTAGAAGCTCGTAAATCTTGTATTTCTTTTCGAGCAAGGACAAGCTCATTAAGGTGCAATTCATGACCTTTAATGAGCTTCTCTAGGCGTAGTTCTAGTGAGGATGAAGGGCTCGGTGTACGTGCCCTTAATATTTTTGTCACTGCTAATGCCTCCCTTTCTAGCTGCCTTGCTGTATACGGTGTTTTAGGCGCTGAATTGGTTGATTGACTGCCTGGTGGTGTAGGGGTCTTTTGTTTAATATTCAGCCGGTTAAGAACCCTATCTGGGTTAAATGGAACAAGTCCAGCGCCTGTAAAGCTATTCTGGATAGTTTCTGCTTGAAAAGCACTTTTGCGAGCTTGTAGAAAGGCCTCTAAGAAATCAAGCTAGTCAATATGATTGATCCCTAGGCGCATTTTCTTTTCAACTAAGCTCCCGTACGCCCGCTTCAAAGGTGAAAAACAACCTATATCCAAAGGCTGGAGCTTGTGGGAAGAATGCGCAGGCATGCAGATAGGTATAATATCATTCTCACTGCATATCTGGTCAAATTGGGGTGTAAGATGGCTGCCAAGACTAGACCTCGGCATTACCCGTGGGTTACCCGCTACGGGTCACCCATTCACCCTCGATGGGTGGGTGATGGGTGAGGACCTCTCACCCACGGGTGGGTGAGGGTTGGCCATGGGTGACCCGCG
>NW_027396452.1:0-1347 GCF_047715535.1 Aspergillus foveolatus | reverse complement strand
GCGCACAATGACTGCAGTCCATCTCCTTGACAAGCCATGGCTTCCCTGTGGCATTGATCATTCCATATTGTGCCTCCTTGGGCACAGCCATGTCCTCGGCTGTGACAATGAAGGCCAGACGTCCGTGGAATTCCTCATCGGTCCAGGCGGGATGCGGCTGGGGGGAGGTGAATGCCATCGTTGAGTGCGGTAGGATGCCCCGTACAAGTTCATCTGTCAGGCCACTATTCGTATCACCTGCAAAGGTGATCGCTGGTTGGTCCGGAAGATTAAGATTGGGTGCGGGCTGGACAATGGCAAGGGTTAGAAAGATGATCTAGGGGGATATTTCTTCGGGCTCAGATGGTGTCTACCTGGTCAAGTAGAATCCACGGGGGCAAAGTTCCTCCTTGGAGGCCGGCACAACTCGCGCCCTCTGGGACGACGAAAGCTCCTAGAAATACCAACCCCACAACGCCGCCTGGCTTCTCTTCTTGGTCTCGTTGCAACTTGCTCAGCCCTGTGGCAGCTGCTGCTCCCGGCATTCCCGCATATGAATGCATCACGAGCAGCACATCTTTCCCCTCATCCTCCACGATGGGACGGAGGACGGAGGCAATAGCGTCGGCGTCGGCTTTGACGTCTGTAGTAACCGGGTCGGCGGGATTCAGTGACGGATAGCTAGCATAACGGACATCATACCCAGTCTGCGTCAAGGCATGGACAAAGGGTTGATAGACACTGGCGTCAATCCACGCCCCGGGAACAAACACGATTGTAGGCTCTAAAGGTTGGATCATTGTCCGTACTTGGTCAGAGAGACATGTGGTGGGTGCCATGGCCCCTGTTACGGATCCTGCAGCGGCTCGATATCAAGGATCGGGAGCCTCGGGAAAACAACCAATGGAGCTTCAGATGGGCGACCGAGATCTATGAACCTTTCTCAGGGAGATACCACATTAGCGGAACCGTCAGGCTTAGGCGCCTGTAAGGCGCTCGGAACAACGTTTGCAGACAGCTGTTGAAACGCCTGGGGTAGCTCCCGGCGAGATGCCCAGTCAGCACAATGGAGCAGGTCTTATTCGCTAGGGAGATACGAAGTGGGGGTAGGACAGGACAGAATGAGTTGCGTGGAGAGCTAGGTAGCTAACCATCTTGGTGAGTCTATATATGTGTGGTGGCCTGCCATCGAGCCACTGCCGGTTGGGCATAGGCGGGGTAGCTGGCCTGTCAGGCTGTCTGTTGTCTCGGTGCCTAACGGGTCAGGGGTGTCCGTCGTGACAACGCCGTTTCAGATAAGTGTCGGAGCATGGGTTCTTCCCCTGCCCTTGGGTGCCCGGTCTGCACAGTCTTAGCTAGCTTCCTTGT
>NW_027396451.1:0-1358 GCF_047715535.1 Aspergillus foveolatus | reverse complement strand
TTGTATTCAGCAAGGAAGCAGGCGGCTCGGCTGATATCTGGCCTAGTTTTTGTAGCTAGATACTGCAAGACGCCAGTACCACGCTGGTATTCTTTAATATTGATTTTTGGATCCGGAGCATCATCGATAATTGTTCCAGGATCAAGGGGTGATTTGGTAGGATGGGCATTATGGAGCCCGAAAGAGTTGACGAGGTCATCAATCTGATCCTCTTGTGATAGGTGGATGCCAGTAGGTGTTGTTTTGATATTAATGCCTAGATATCGTTTGAATGCAGGCACTTCTTTGATTTCAAATCGGGATTTCAAGCTTTCAAGCGCTTGTATGGCGTTCTGGGGCTTTTCACCAACAATCATGAAGTCATCAACATGGGTGGTGATATAGAGCTTTTCCGTAGTATGTATGAATAGGCCTGGGTCATGCGGGGAGACCTTAAATCCTATAGATTCAAGATATGCTCGTAGATCATCGTACCATAGGCGCGCGGACGGGGTTAGGCCATAGAGTGATTGGCGGAGCAGGCAAACTAGGGTCCCTGGCTCCCCTTCGGCGAATCCGAGCGGTTGGTGCATGTAAATCGGTTGGCCTTTTAGCTTTGCATTTAGAAATGCTAGAACTGCATCTGCTTGGATAATA
Source organism: Aspergillus foveolatus (assembly GCF_047715535.1). Lineage (NCBI taxonomy): Eukaryota > Fungi > Ascomycota > Eurotiomycetes > Eurotiales > Aspergillaceae > Aspergillus > Aspergillus foveolatus. Next base: position 722 of record NW_027396451.1, on the reverse strand, counting down.
TGCCAGCCTTTTAGGGCGCTGACACCAAACAAGATACGTGAAGTAATAGGATCAACAACTGGGGCGTACGTTGCTCCTTCAAACTCTGATTTATCAAGAAGATTCCCCCTGATTACCCATCGTGCTTTGTAACGGATGGAGTTGTCAGGATTAAGCTTCTTTTTATAAACCCATCTTCCTGGTATGGCACGTGTGCCAGCAGGCATGTCAGATTTTCGGATCAAATCCCAACATTGTTTTTGTTTCAAGGTATTGATCTCATCCTGCATTGCTGCATGCCATTGGGCTGATTCGGGGCCTTTGATAGCCTCATTGTACGATTTGGGCTCAGGTAGAGGTGATTCAGTAGATTTTAGGATAGCAAATCCTTTGGCAGGTCGGTATAGCTCTTCTCTGGAGGTAATGTCTGATATATCCTGCATAGGAAGGTTTTCATTGGTTTTTGGTTCTGCAGCTTCGGTAGCTTTAATAGTTTCGGCAGCTTTGGTGGCTTCGTACAGCTTGTTCTGTGGAGGGCTGAATTCTTCCTTGATCGAGATATCACTGGTGTCACGGAGTTGGTTGATTTCGGGGTCCCAAATAACATAGATATGGGAGCCTTGATATCCGACGACATGTACCTTTTTAGCCTTTGGGTCGATCTTGCTGGTTGGCTTGCCAGCATATTTTGAAGCTCCATGTAGGTGCATCCAAGCAGGTGACCCAAATTTGACAAGATGCTT
>NW_027396450.1:0-1368 GCF_047715535.1 Aspergillus foveolatus | reverse complement strand
ATTATGGCTATATCGAGCTTTCTGTACAGTCTGCGGCCGCTGATCAGAAGGATGTGTTTTTGCCTCTTACAGTTGCTTTGGGTGGTGAGAATATCTGAGTGGCAATTGGTGCGGTAAATGAAATGCGTTCAACAACCCAAAGCTGCACGGCCAGCGGCCGCAGTTGACTGCCAGAGTTCAAACTCGGATCTGTCCTTTATGAACTTTATCTTAGAAAATCGTCGTATATTGTCCTCGTACACAAAGGTATAAGAAGTATATAATTACCCTTGACGATTATTGAAATTTCTATTGCAATGACAAAATCACTTGTCTGTCTGGGATTTTTATCACTCAAATGCTCTGTCTACTTCTACCAGCTGTGCTGTCCTTGATCTGGACGCCTGCTTTCGCTGTCACAGCACGAGACACAAACTTGCTACAACAATTGTCTGCCAGTACTTGTAGTGCAGTCACCAATTCATTCATGAATCCGTACATAGAAGTTCGGGTTGTTCAGGATGGCAATCCAACAACTTCTACTTGGTCCCCAGCGGCAAATGAGGGTTGCACTACCTTTCTATCAAGGGCACTTTCCTGCTGTGAGTGACAATAATCGATACACAAACATTAACCTCGGCGCTTACACGAATGCATGAAACCAGATGATGATACTGCTTCTGCCAAGTGTACTGAAATTAGCTTGTCCATTACTCAATTGCAGTCAACGTCTACCGTGCCCGTTATAACCAGCACCAATACCGGCATCGCTACTTCTACAACTAAAGTATCAACAAATACAGTGCCCTCTCTATCTTCAACGGATTCTCCTATATCATCAAGCAATAATGACTCGAGCTTGGAATCATCGACACCCAGTCCTGAAACTCCAAGCCAACCTACTACGTAAGCAAATTATCTCTCTCCCCACCTTCTTTGTTGCGTCATGTCACTTTCAACCCTTGCTGATTAACATAAGCACTTCCACTACCTTGACGGAATTAGCTTCGTCATCGCCCGCCAACTTACCGTCTTCAACCGGTTCGGTACAGTATTGTGTAATAAAGTAAGTTCTTTATTTCTTTATCCCGTGTTCAATTCAATGAAGACTAAGGCAGGAATCTAGGCTATCGGATCTTCTTAGAGGCTTAGATAAGTGCTACTGCACTAATCAGAATACTGTCTCATTTTCCATGGCCGTCTGCGACGTGGTAAATTAAGAGAGAGCGCTATCACAATTGTTGCAGAGCTTTTATTTACTCTCGAGGCTCTATACCAGTGTCGCAATTGCCACGTGTGATCCAAGGGTACGTTCAAGGGGGTCAGGAGTATTCTGGCATCCGCGACCGCCATCTGGACTTGGACTAGCGTTTGTATGTTTGGGCCATA
>NW_027396449.1:0-1375 GCF_047715535.1 Aspergillus foveolatus | reverse complement strand
CTCCATGGGGTGGAGGGGATGAGCAATAGACAGAGCGTGAGAGATCAGTTGTTAGAGCAGTAGGGGGTCCTGTTCTCCCCTTGACGTGGCTGTGTTGATCGCCAGGTAGAAACATCTAACGTAAATCCCGGGTGGTCGGTAGTTCCCGGGTGATCGGTAGTTTCCTTTATAAAATCTGTGCTTGCTCAACTTTAAAGCACTGTACAACAACCAAAAGTGATTCAAATTGAATAAACTAAATGCCATAACGATTAGGACAGCTGGTTCTCTTATGCCCCTGAATATTACATTCTGAACATGTTGGTGGAGTACGTTTAGGTACACCTAAAGCTTGAGGCACACCTCCACCGGCACCCCCCCATCTTGCCTCTATTTCCTTATTTCTCAACGAAATTAGGTCCCTGGCTTCCTGAAATGAAAGGCCTTCTGTAGGAGTCATCTGTCGTTTAGAACGACTCTTTTTCTGCCTATCATTCTCTATAGCTGAGCGGAGATCACAGTTTTCCCTTGCTAGTAAGCTGGCATTGTAGATGGCCCACTCACACCCTTTTACCAACTCATCTAGGACTTTTTTGGTAGGAGTTGGAGGACTTTTAGACCTTCTCTGAAGCATCTTCTTAACTGAAGAACCTTTTCGATGTACATGGCGCACAGTATAAGGCGTACCAAGCTGAGAAGAAGGGATTGAAGCACCCCCATGGTTTGGAGGGGGGGTTGGAGTACCCAGATTGATGTTTAACTTTTCAAGCACTGCCTTGGGATTAGGAGGAAGTATCCCAGTTGCTCTGAATCCACTTTGGATGTTCTCTGCTGTAAAGACTTCCTGATGAGCTGCTGGATAAGCTTTCAAGAAATCTAGCTTGTCAATATAGTTATATCCCAGGCGCCCTTTCTGCTCAATAAGCTTGCCGTACGCCCTCTTTAGAGGTCCAAAACAACCAACATCCAAAGGCTGTAGGAGGTGAGATGAATGGGCAGGCATGCAAAGAGGTATAATATTGTTCTCCTTGCATGTACGGTCAAACTCAGGCGTTAGGTGGCTTCCATGCCCATCCAGAATAAGAAGTCGATAACCCCCCCTTGTACGCTCATTTGTGGCCGGAATAAAGACCTTTTGAAGCCAGCGAAGGCCAATTGCATCTGTAGTCCATCCATTGGCACTCATTTCAATCCTCCAACTGCCAGGGATCGACCCTTCATCAAACCATCCCTCTATATGGACTTTTCCTTTAAAGATAATAGTAGAGGGTATTGGCCACCCCCTAGTATTGATGCATTCAATAGTGGTAACCCATTCCCGATTTCCTGGCTGTATAAGCCATGGTTTACCAGGCATTTCTGCTCTAGAAACCACCTTTGTTGTTGCAATAAGACC
>NW_027396448.1:0-1380 GCF_047715535.1 Aspergillus foveolatus | reverse complement strand
CTTTCATAATTTATGCAATTTACGCGAACTCTTGGCTGTAATGCCTTCGTAACAAGAATAGGTATAATTTAGTTGAAAAAGGGCATTTTGATATTCCTGCAGAAGCAACTATATCTTATATCCATCTAATTACTTTGAATACTTTCGAACTCTTCCTGGAACCCGCTGTGTGTTTGGCGGGAGCTTCCAAATTATCTCTTTCTGCTGATCTTGTGCTTTCGTTTGGATCCGACGTTGCAAGGTTCTTTGAGAGGGAAGACTTATAGCAGTTGGCGCTTTTTGTGCTAGTTGTAGAAGCTTGAGAAATTCAGGATGTTCAATAGTTGCAAAGGGAAGCCGTAGGGTAGTAATTGTAGAGATTAGTTGGTGCTCCCAACGAGGCCTGCTAAATGGTTCTGGTGCGGTTTTTGCCTAACGAGTAGCAAAGTCAGCTTGTATCTAAGAACTGTTAATCGAGGGACTTGCCTGCTTCTGTAGTAGGTGCCGGATGCTTGAGGAGCACTTTATTTTGCATATTGGCCGTTCTAGGTGCCTTTGTAGGGCAGTTGTTCCTTGTTTCCCTGCTGTCCCTGCTTTGGTATGGACTATAGAGTTTGGATGATTCAAAATAGCTCTGCAGTGCTTGCATATCACCTTAGATTGCCCAGTAATAAAATGGGCAACCTGTTCAAAGTCAGCCCATATACCCGCTCGCTGGCCCTTTCGATCCCAGAAATTAGACTGATGCTCAGAGTGCCCGCTCTGTGTCTGAGTCCACCAATCAACAAATTACTCTTTATTCATATCTTCGCATATAATATAGGTTTGCGCTGGATCTGTGAAGCGGTTGAGAGATAGAGGAACAGAGGGAGGCAGAGGAAGGGGAGTTATTTGGCTTGTGGAGTGCTCGGGCGCGATACTTTCAGAAAAGGATAGGACAAATCATCAACTCGCCACTGTCTGAAAGGGGTACTGAGTAGATATCTGATAGTTTGGACATAATAAGAGTAAATAAGAGAGAGATTGTAAGTTTACTACAAGAGAGGAGAGTGTAAACTCATATTTTAGTTAAACTGCAGTCTTCAGATAGCCTGAGCACTTATAATAATGCAGTATGGTAGATAAGTCCGCATGGGCAACCTGAGATAACGTGTCTGATATTTTTTGCAGTGATTGGTTTATCAATCTCTTAGCCCCATATCTGATAATCTCTTATTAGTTAGTCTAATGGGCCGGCCCACTGGCCTTCGAATTCGAGCAAAGGTGTCCCCCCCCCCCATTTTTTATCGAATCTATAACTTTTTTCTTGCCCTTCTGCGTGCACTCTAAAAAGAATACCCTCCTTCCCGCGCCTAGATTATAGAATAAAAAGCTCTATTGATAGATTAGACTGACTATTCT
>NW_027396447.1:0-1381 GCF_047715535.1 Aspergillus foveolatus | reverse complement strand
GTAGGTACAAAAATTCCTTTAACCTACCCATAACCGCCTGGGTAGGTTAAGCCTACTGCATTAACCTAACCTAACCTAACCATTTGCCAGTCTACTCCTGTATGTAAGCTATGTAAAGGTTCAAAGCCAAGTAAGAGCTCATGGTAATTCTATTCTTGGTCAATAAAATAGCCTGTTATTGCCATAAAAGCTTGATAAAAGGGTGACGTCCAGCAATCTAATACAATAGAGAGCTTAGAACTATCAGGGAGCTTCTGTAGAAGAGTATTTTGGCGCCCTTCTATAATTTCTTGAAGATAATAGCAGACTGTGATTATAGCAGGGATTTCAGGGAAGCAGGGAGCAAGCCAGGCCATCTTAAGAAGGGCGCGAAATTCAGGATGCTTAACAAGCTGGAAGGGTAGTTGCAAGGCAGCAATAAAGGTAATTAACCTTTCTATCTATACTTGTGGCGTAAACAACACTTTACAAGATGCTGGACATGCCTAGAAGGGAGGTTATATAAGGTTAGCAATATTTAGATGCAAGATCTAATTATCCATACCCTGTTCTTGATAGCTATTCTAATATCTTGTAACTGAGTTGGTCCTTTCCAGCAGATACCTGCTTGCAAATAATATCTATTTATAGTAGATATTCCCTGGTATTTATCAGCAGGATAAGCAAGGATATGGTTGCAATTCTTGTATATTACCTTAGGAGACCCGTCCTGGATAGCAGCAACCTGGTAGTAGTAGTCCTAATATTCTGTATTATATTTACCCTCAAAGATATTATATTTTATCTTACTTCTATACTCTGTCTTTAACTACCAGATAACAAAATCCTTATTTGCTATTTCTATCCAGAGGATATAGTCCTTCCTCTTAGGAGGACTAACATGTTCAAGTATTTCTGGGATAACAGGAGGAATTACTAGTTAGAGTAAGTTTATATCAGGAGTAGAAGTTGGTATTTCATGCCTGTCAAGGCTAAATAGCCTATCAGGTATAAAGGAGAGGGTATCCCGTGAATTATCCTTAAAAACTGATAAGGGATAGTAATCAGAGAATTAAGAGACCTGACTCTGCAATATTTTGACAAAATAAGTATAGAATAAGACAGGGTAAGGGAGAGAAGATACTAACTAAAATTATTTTAGCTTTTAGAGAAAGTATGAGTAGATGATTTTTTTTTCCAGGGGAAAGCTTTAGGCATGATTTTGATAGATCAAATTAAATTCTACTACTAATAAGGCAGTAGCCCTTCCTCTGCTGCAGTCTGATAGGATAAGGATTGCAAAGACTATAAAAGACTGCAGAAGACTTCAGAAGACTTCAGAAGACTGCATAGGACTGCAGGAAAAACTGCAAGAGACTGCATAGGACTGCATGTCACGAGC
>NW_027396446.1:0-1398 GCF_047715535.1 Aspergillus foveolatus | reverse complement strand
GCGGTGAGGTGATGGTCATGAGATTCTGATAACCTCGCTCTGCGGTGAGGTTATGGTTATAGCTAGGTTATAACCGCGGTCACCGCGGTTAACCTTACTAGTGTAAACAATATAAACCTGCCAAGATTATGAGAATGCATAGATTATACTGTTTTTTATGTAATCATTTATATACAAGGATATATGTACTGTGCTGCAGATTGGTAATTTAGGGCTTTAAGTAAGCAATTATTTATAATACATCAGTATATACTCTATTATGCTGATTATTTCATACTCTTATTCTTATTTCTGATCATATTGGTTATCAATATTATGTTCTATCTATCTTAAACCCAGCTGGTAGCTTTGGCTGCTTCTGATGCCTTTCTGGTTGCCCTTCCTCACCTAGTGATGTATGAGGCAATTGACTAAGTATACTATTCAGAGTTTTGATCTGACTGTGAGCCTGCTTATTCTGGGCCTGTACCTGCTTAACATGTACTGCAGGCTGAGTTGCAGGTAATATTTACTTAGAGGCAACCTTAGCATCTGAATCAAAATCTGAATCTGAATTAGCAATATTATCTGCTTTCCCCCCTTCTTCCTTATCCTCCTTATCTTTACTTATTAGATCAAGCTTAGCAAGTATAGGAACAGGTTTAGCTGCCTGATCAGATATGTTGTGAATGCTCAAAGGGGAAAGGGCAGAAGGAAGCTGCATCAACTACATGAACATAGCCTACTAAGGATAGGATGCCATATGACGATTGATTTTTTTTTCTTGTTGACGATTGCTCTCCTCTCTGATCTCTCTCTTGACCACTATATATACATGTAGAAGGGTGAGAACCTTCTAGAACCATACAATGTACCGTCAAGCGACCAGAGGTCACGTGGTCTTATATTTCCGTATCAGACCCTAACCCGCATATCATATAGACCTGAACACTAGGCTAGCCTAGGTACAGAGATCTAGATGTTTCGAGGGTGTAGAGACCTAGCTTTAACTCCTGATGTTGCGCAGGCCCTTTAGTATAAGCCTCGAGGGATTGCTTTGATTTGGATAGAGCGTTCTAGCCAAAATACACGACCAATATAGTTTAGGACAGAAATTCACCGCCTATCTTGCGTCGTTGAGGAGATAGTGAGCGTCCTCTATGTTCAAAGTCCTCGAATTTCCGCTTCCTTGGTCGCATTTGGTATTCCACATTTTACAGGTGCTGGCACAAGGGCCTGTATAAACTAGCTTCATGATTTTGTATTATACTTTTCATCCCATCACGGAATTTCTCGTCAGTTGGTAGTCGATAGGCACTCATGAATAGACATCATCAGAGCCCACGAAAGCCCAAGCCCAGCCCAACCCAACCCACTTGTGGGCTGGGCTTTGGGCCAGGTTCTAGGGCCCATCATGGG
>NW_027396445.1:0-1414 GCF_047715535.1 Aspergillus foveolatus | reverse complement strand
CATGACGTATAATATGCTGATTAATATCAGTAATATACGCATGTTCTGGCTTTGACAAGCTTGCCAGCACTACACGGCTTCTGTATGATACTACTTCCCGGGATGGATCAAATATATATCACTACCAGACCTTGTTGCATAAACATGCTACCGTTATTGGTAGTAGCCTGACTCTGTAGCTTGTCTGTTGTATCTACTCCATTATCTATCTCTGAATATATTCCTGAGTCTGTATTGTGCCAGCAGCAGATTAGAAGTCTTCTAAATATAGCTTGATATATTGTTGGCATCAAGATTTTCATGTTTGAATTGTGACTCAATACACTCCTTGAATATATTGCGGATGTTGCCGCAGTCTAATTCCTATCTTAAGGTCTTATAGATACTAAGAAATATTATTAGCTAATCAAGCTTGAAGTCTCCTGCCTAGTTTAGATATCAAGAAAGATATTAATTTAATTCAAGTATTAAAACACCCTGTAGTAGTCTATACCAACTATAACGTAAATCCCGGGTGATCCGTAGTTCCCGGGTGATCTGTGAAACTCCAATATTTCGAACGCGTCAACCACCCTCTATCTTCAAACAACTATCATGCCACGAAAAGCGCGTAAAACATGCCAGGAATCAAGAGAGCAGGAGGATAGAATCAAATGCGCTATAAATAATTTAAAGAATAGAAAAATTTATAAAGTTCAGGAAGCTAGCCGCATTTATAATATGCCTCCTTCAACCCTACATAATTAAATGAAGAGCTACCAATCTTAGTCAGAACTCTGTAATCAGAACCACAGGCTATCTCTGCTTCAGGAAGAAGCTTTTAATAGCTTGGATAGTATCCCAGGATATACATGGTGCCGCCCCTAGGCCCTTCTAGGTACAAGAAATAGTGCAAAAAATCTTGGATGCTGCAATGTTAACTCTATCTCTACCTATTAGAAAAAACTAGGTTACAGAGTTTACCAAGCAGTGCCAAGAGGTCAAATCTAGGTTTGCATGAAAGATTAATTGCCAAAGAGTACTATGTAAAGTTCCTAGGATTATTAGCCAATGGTTTAATAAGCTGCAGAAAACTAAATATCAGTAGGATATTTTAGGATATCTATAACTTTGATAAAACTGGCTTTGCTATAGGTCTTATTATAATTATAGAGATAGCTTATAGAGCAGAAATACCTGGTAAACCATGGCTTATATAGCCAGGGAATCAGGAATAGGTTACTACTATTAAATATATTAATACTAGGGAGTGGCCAATCCCTCTATTATTATCTTTAAAGGAAAAGTCTATATAGAGGGATAATTTAATAAAGACATGATCCCTAGTAGTTAGAGAATTAAATAATAGATAGACTACAGATATAATTAGCCTTTGCTGGCTGCAAAATATCTTTATTCTAGCTATAAATAAGCA
>NW_027396444.1:0-1442 GCF_047715535.1 Aspergillus foveolatus | reverse complement strand
ACCTTCCACGTTTGATAAGTTTGCGAGGAATCTGCGATGTATGCGTTGTAATGGCCTTCGCTCACAAGCCTATCATCGTCGGCATTATGAAGATCCTACTGCAAACCCATCGGTAGGAATCTGCTCCCGTCGCCGCACACTTTGTGCGGCAGCAAAGGCTAGAGCACGCTTTAGCACGGTTTTACCAAAGGCTTACGAACTTCCGGCTGTATCTATGGAAACGACGAGGAATACCCATCGGTTATAAGCTGTATAGTGAATCGATATGTGTTGTTCCTTTATTGTATTCCCTTCATGTCAGAATATAGATGGACTATACCTTGACACATACGAAGCAGTATTCTACTGTTTCAGCAGATTGCTACGTAGAATGGTTTAACTCAGCTCCAGTAGCTGGGGAGTTAGAGCGTAATAAGGCTTCCAAGGATCGCGAAAACGGAAGGACCCAGAAGAAGGCGGGGCATCGCTGCTAGGCCTCCAGACACGAAGACCGTGCCATTCAGCTTCGGCTGCGTGGATTGACTGGGATCCAGCATCGCAGTGCTAGTAGCGCTAGTAGTGCTTGAAGTCGCTTGGGTATTGAGCCCGGCGACGCCGCTCGTCAATCTCAGCGGCTTCGCGTGCGAGAAGCTATGGCCGTGGTAATGCATATGATTTGATGCCACGCCAAGAGTCTTGTTCGCATGATGGTGATGTTGATGATGACGATGCCATGATGAAGTGCTCACATGATCTGTGCTAACTACTCCAAGGCTTGAAGTTGGTGCTGGTTGAGCTGCCAGTACTTTGGCAGAGGCTTCGACAGCAGCGACGGGAGATTGATGTTTGTTATCGCCCACTTCAGGCCAGGGAGTAAGCAAATTCTCAATTATACTAACCGTCCTTGTACGTGTTGACGTAGCAGTCTCTGTAACGGCGCTTTGGATCGTGCCGTGGATTTGAAAATCTCCCTGGATCTCGAAGGCGTAGCACGCTAATGAGAATAGCAGCCAGGATATCACAAGCCCTTGTGACATTATGAGAACTGGACTTTGTGATTTTGGAACCATGCGAGCACGAAATTTCGCTGTACTGAGTATTCCACTGTATATATATTTTCTATAATACAAGATTGGTTTGCCCTTACTTTATATATGAAAAAATGCTTGTCTTTGTATGAAGTCTTTTACTTTATACCCTCATATATCGCACAAGCATCAAAGAACTTAAGCATCATTTACCTATTATCAGCTATGGTGAAGCAGACACTGGTTAAAAATGGGCCGAAAATAATAATTGAGGGCATTGAGAATCCGTGGTGGAATCGTAAGAAACAGTCATATATAGGCTCGCGAATCCCTGACGCTTTTCTTCAAGGGAATGAATATCACGACTCTCAGTCAGACAGTGGCCGATGCGGCCGGGAAGGCTCAGAAAAGCCAAGGGCTTTCTTCTGAGTCGTT
>NW_027396443.1:0-1484 GCF_047715535.1 Aspergillus foveolatus | reverse complement strand
AAGGATTAGATAGTGGTATCCTGCATATCGCTTCGGCGAGGGGTCAGGGTATGAATACACCACCACCACCACTGTACAGTATTATTCTATGGGAGTATATTTTGGTTTCTACAGTACTAAACGTTGAGATAGTTACGCTGTTCATTGTACTGTATCTTCAAATGTTTCTGTTAATTAAGTAACGTATTTACAGTCCTATGCAGCTCCAAACGAGATGTATCCTGACATGAGCTTAAACAAGGTCAAGAAAATCAGACCAATTCGGGAAAGTTGCTCGCAGCGTCACGACATTCTCATCAGTTCACGAAAGAGTTCCATATGCTTCTCGGAAATCCAACATTGCACTAGGTACTCCTGCATGGTGCCATTTGGTCCTTTGGTTAATCTTTCATCGAGAATGGTAACCGCATCAACCTCATTTTCATCGCTCGGTTCGGATGTCAGCTTACATATATGGTCATGAATATCATCACTCACATCGCTTGATAGAGAAAGGTCCTCGGTATCCGCATCTGATTTCAGAAGCTCATAGGCTCCTTCCATGTCAATTTCCGAAGCTAGGGAATCCGATTCATACAATGCCAGGAAGGAACTCGTGTCTGAGTCAATCTCGGAAAGGTCGAGTATCAACTCCGGCCTGGTATTCACCAGGTTTTCGGGGTTAATAAACTCCTGGATGATTTGTCCTTCTGCAGGCCGGGGCTGACTGTTCTGCATTGTTTCGTACTTCCCGTAGTTTTGGGATAACGTCTCAGTTTCAGGCCTGGTATTGTCTTCCCCTTCCATCTTGCTGCGAATAACAATAGGTACGATGAGGTGGATTCCATTATTTATACTTTTCTAACCTAAAAGACGATTCGTTGTGCGATAACTGCAAGATATTTCTCTACACCATCAAAAATTGTTATATTCTCCGGACCTCAGATACTTACCCGAGGTGAACCACCTTGTCCTATAAGAGCTCTAGTCCGGCGTGCCAGCACAAAATACGCACGAGATGGTCTGACAGTAGTGCTATTAAGCGCATTGCATTCAATATTGGACGCAAACTAGCATCTAAGTTAAAGGACCTGTCAGGCCTGACGAAAATGGAGTACAGACGTGTTCGTTTACAGTCTCAAAAGTATACTCTTCAAAATCATTTTTAAGCCCTAAAGGCCAAGGGACGCTACTCCATGTACAGGTTTTATGCGAGCATAACATACTGGAAGACACAAACCGGGGTCATCAAGGGTAGTTCGTATTGGCAACAAAAATAAAAGGAAAGGCCGAACTTATTGCGTGACACAAGAAAGCTTGTAACCATAAAGTATGTTGTCGACTAGAAAATATGACTGTCTAAGACTAATTTGGAGGTCATGGCGCCTTTTTGCCTTAGCGTGTCACGAACCAGAGTCGTTGATACTAACAGGTAGTATTAGACTAGAAGAATTCGCTAGAGAATTAAAACACAGTGACCGTCGAGCTTCCTATATGTGTCACGG
>NW_027396442.1:0-1488 GCF_047715535.1 Aspergillus foveolatus | reverse complement strand
GATATTTGTTGCATTTGCGTAAGGAGCTGCTTGAGGAGGCCGGAGACCCCGCTGACACTGACTGTTCGTTCTGCCGCCTTGTACACCATATGCTTGTGCTGGGACTCGGTGAGGCACAGTTATCTCAAGCGAAGCAGGCTGCACGCCATGGCGTCCTTCTCTACCTTGGAGTACCCCACGCCTCGAAACCTAGTATCCCGGCCGCAGATATATATGTCAATTATGGTGATGAAAATGGAGTCGTGAACATTTGGGTTGGTGATCTCTATATAGATGATCTTGAAAATGGTATAGCCCATCCCTTACCTCCTTATTCACAGACCCACTTCGCTAAGAAAGTTGAAGGGCTCACTGCATGTTCCGTTGGCGAGATGGTTTCATGGGCCCCGCTGATTGATAGGATAAACAAATGCTACGAAACACACAGCAAGTGCCGGCCGAAAACAGGGGATAGTCTCCCTCCCGGCTTCCGGGTGATTGATGTGAATAGGCGATGTCTTGTAGAGACAAACGATTGCCGCTTTGTTGCCTTAAGCTACGTATGGGGCCTGACTCCCAAATCAAAACTGCTCGCGTGCTCGCGTGCTACGATCGACGAAATGAAGAAGGACGGTGGCCTCCCTCCTACAAAAGTCCCGCGAACGATCGAGGACGCAATCGCAGCGTGTATCCATATCGGCGAGAGGTATCTCTGGGCGGATATGCTCTGCATCATTCAAGACGACCCAGAAGACTTGCAAACGCAGGTCAATGCAATGGGAGAGATTTACCCCTCCGCGACAATAGTGCTGGTGGCGTCATATGGCAATAGTATGGAATTTGGAATACCTGGTATTGGTCACCCACGGAATGCAGTTCAACAAAGCGCAGATATTGCGGGATTGCGAGTTACAAATGTTCTTCGCGAAGCTGACGAAGACCCGTTTAACTTATGGCCTACTCGGGGATGGACGTATCAGGAGGCTGTCCTTTCGAATAGACGTCTCTACTTCACAAGTACTCGAGCATTTTTCGAATGCGAACAATCCATATGCCATGAAGATCCGTTCAACCTTGAAGAAATCCGCGATGAGCTCCTTTCAACAAGGCTGGTCATCTCGGAAGATATGTCCCGTTTCGACTCATTCAAGCGCCATCTTAGGCATTACTCTACCCGAAAACTCACCTATCGATCAGACGCGTACAATGCGCTATTTGGTATCTTGAAGTCGCTATATAAAGGGAGTGAACGCATTATACACGGCTTACCGGAAGTAGACTTCGACCGCGCGTTGCTATGGTACGCCGACATAGGCAGCAACGCGATAGAACGGCTCGAGACTCAAGGAGAGGTGTTACCGACATGGTCATGGTCTTCGGTGATGGGTCTGCTTGATCAAGTCGGTTATCGGGCGACGCAATTTTACGGCACTCTAGTCACTTGGTTTTACCTATCTAATGATTCTTCAACGCCGGGCTCCATAATAGCCATCAATAGCGACCCCGGCT
>NW_027396441.1:0-1498 GCF_047715535.1 Aspergillus foveolatus | reverse complement strand
AACTCAGTAAGAGTGCTTGACTTATTTAGACTTTTACGGCAGGTGTGGTATAGCAGAAGCCTTTCTAGTGCTGTAACAGTTGGAACGCGGACCTTTTGATAATGGTCAAATCCCAGGATGTAAAATTAGAGCTAATCGGCAATTCATGGATTCGACAGAAGGGCAAGGATGATCAGGGTATATACTCTAGAGATTATGTATCGACTCATTTGAGAATTAAAGCAACATAATCGCAAGCCAGCCAAAACCCAGAAGCACCCACCTACCCGTCCACGCAACAGAGACCCTGATCCCACTGCTATCACAGTCGACAGGAAAGTCCGCCAAAGTGCCATTAAATGACGGGCAGCGCCCTAGGTCGCGGGCTGCCGTCGTAATGTTCTCAACGGTCGCTGCACCAAAGGCTAACGCGCAGGGATTGGGCACCGTCGCATTCAGGATAGGACAGTTCTCGTCATCCTCGTTTTGAAGCAACTTAAAGGCCGCTGCCTGATCAGCCTCGGTATCACAGTCCCGGTTTTCGAGCAGATCCACGGTCTTGCCTCCCTCAGCAACCGTAAACACCACACTATGCCACGGCTGTTTCCGATAATGATCCTCCGGAGTCACAGGGTCTGACAGCGAGCAATTGTATTTGAACCCGAAACGCCATTCGAGTTCCCAGTGGCCCGTTGAGAAGTTTTTCAGTGTCAATGGGAAGTCGCTAAAAAACAATGGATCTGATGGCGGCGGGCCATAAGAGTACGGGGCATCTATCGGTGTATCTTCAGGAAAGCGACCGTCTTCCTCCAAAATAAAGATTGGAGATTCAAACTGGTGAAAGTCTCCAGTATAGTTTAAAGCCAGCCGGGTAGGCAGCTGCTGCATTTTGTAGACCCCAAACGAAAGGGAAGTACCGGATAGGAGCATAGGTCTCGTTCCGAGGAAAGATTTGGTCGAGTTCGACAGTTTCCAATTCTTGTGATGTGGCCAAGCCAGAAAAGAGTGTAATGAGGAAAATCATAAATGGAGTGAAAGCCATGGCTGAGCTGCCAGTCCGGCCAGTGAACAGAGTGAAAGACGGCCTGACAAGGTTCAGGAAAAGATGGAGCTAATATATACAACTAGTGTTCAGGTCTACGAGAGAGTAATTCTGACTGGTGGAAATCCCTTTCAATACCAAGCAAGAAGTGCCTTGGCAGCCTTGGATTGCAGTACTTTTTCAGGGTCGCATGAAGTCTCACACGCCGGATGTACGGCACAAGCAGGTTGTTAATGAAATGTCGGGAGGCAAAAAGGGCATTCTGTTCTGTTGCTGCTCGTGGGAAAGCTCGTTTCTGAATCCACAATCCTTATCCACGCCGGAGTTTGCCTGGATCAGGGCCGGCGGGCCAAGAACCGCGGCGTCGATCTAACACTCGGGCATAGGCTTCCGCAGAACCCCAAAAACCCAGACCCAGACCCAACCCAGACCCAATCTGGGTGGGGTTTTGGGGCCAGATCTCTAACCCAGTACTGG
>NW_027396440.1:0-1500 GCF_047715535.1 Aspergillus foveolatus | reverse complement strand
CAGAGCGAGGTTATCAAAATCTCATAACCATCACTTCACCGCGCGGTTATGGTGATGGTTAACCGCGGCTAACCGCGGTCATGCCGCAGCCTAATACTACCTACGCCCGTGACACTTTTAGTTCCCCGTGCTATTATCTCATTCTGTGTATGTGGCAAGGGTGGCTCTATCTCCTTCCCTGGCTCATGGGACTGTTGTACATGCTGTTCATCTCTAAATATATCTTCTCCTGTCCCTAGGCATTGTCGTTTCCTTGTCTGTTCTCCAATCTGAGTCTGGATATCACCAGTATCATCCTCTTCATCATCACTGACAGGCTCAAGGTTTGCCTGTGGCTGTAGAGGAGCTCTCTCCTCTTGTATAGCAGCAACCTCGCCAGCTGGAAGATACTCTTTTATCAGTTTTAGCTGCACTTGTTCCAGCTCAAACTTTGATGTACAAATCCACATCATAAAGTCTTTGATCGTGCAAGATTTAAGATGGCCGCGGTGATAGTGACAGATGTCACGAGCAGAGTTAAAAAGACATTCAACACCAGCACCACTAGCTAGGATGGCAAGGACATCCCAAGCAAGTCTGGATAGTGCTGGGAACTCATGCTCATGCTCTTTCCAGAATGTTCTTGGTGAGACATTAACTGTGCCTGGTTTCTTATATTATCTTGAATGTTAGAGCTACTAATCAGTACTTTCCACTCTCAAGATATTTTGTAAGCCCGTCATTATCTATATATGGTGCGGAAGAGCAAGATCTTATCCGCGGGTGAGACGCCCCATTTGAAATCAGCATCTCAATCTGGGATAGAATTCCAGATACTAGTTGATTGCTTGGTAGTACTGGTAGATCAGAAAGTTGCCTTGTGTACTGCTTGAGATAGTTAATCAAACTTTTGTGATACTGTTCACGCCAGCCACCTTCCCATTCCTGTGTAGAAAAGAATTGGAGCTTGTTAGAAGGTGCAATAATAGGGCCAGTTGCAAAGATGTCACAATGCATCTTATCAATCTCACTATAATAATATAAGAGCTTTGTCTTTGCTGCTTCTAGTGCATGGAGCATTGTAGTCTTCCAAGCAACCTTTTTATTTTGAAGCTGCTGTATTAACTTCTCAAGGTAGTTAAAAAGGTTGTTGTAGATGCCAAAGATAAGATGAATAGTAACCTCCTTCGTTGTCGAGAGTGCAGTAGTGTAGTCAAAGAAGGGTTTGGTGATCCAAAGAAGATACTCAATTTGTTGCCATTCATCCTTATTAAGCTTGAATTGGAGATATTGGTGCATAATACAATACTCATCAAAGACAGACTGTAGTTGCTTTGCACGGCAAAGCATCAAGTATGTGGAATTTCAGCGAGTACGGACTTCCTGGTGGGAAAAAGCTTTGGCTCTGAAGTTTGAAGACTTAGGAATAGGCTGCGGCATAACCGCAACCGCGGCTATGGGACTGATAACCATCGCCGCAATTGCGGTTATGGTCATGAGATTTGATAACCGTCACCATCA
>NW_027396439.1:0-1504 GCF_047715535.1 Aspergillus foveolatus | reverse complement strand
CCCATCGGCCAGCTTCCCAAAGTGGGAACATGGATCTTTCAAGTGTGGGCGAATGGTGGCCACCTGACTACATTTATAGTTAGCTGCCAGCCCCGCCGAGGCCAAGGGTACATCTAAATAAAGCAGCAGAACGTTATGCTGTATCCGACATTCTGAGAGGAAGGCCCTGGCTGGAGCTAGCCACAGATTCGCTTTGCTCAGGGCTCAGTGATTGCCATTCTCAGCTTACTTAGCATCACACTTTTTTGGAGCGACAGGGATTGCATGACTAGGCTGGATGCCGCACCACAGGATTGAAAGCATGGTACTGTGGTCTAGGTATTGAGCTGCTAGCATGCAGGAACTGCTGATTTTGTGTCCTTGAGATGTAGTTCATTTGAAGCTAAAGATGAAGTCATCACCACCTCTGTTCTTTAGTGTCTCTTGCATAACCGGGATACGTAGGCTATCTCATGTAATAGTCAAGTCAGAGGCATCAGAAAAGTCCTTTTTCCCTCGACATTGACAAATATTTTCCAAACCCTAACCTAAAAGGCACTAAAGCAGGTCTGCCTAGTACGGCAGAGTGTACCTATTACCCAAAAGAGTGGATACTGAAGTGAAAAAAAAGTTTTTCGTACCAAACCTGTACCTGTGACCAAAAACTTGATATTCTATACATCATGCTGAGGTTTAGCCTAAGCACCGCCTTCCTATATAGACATATTTCTGATATGAAAGGTATGGTATGGAAGACGGCGGATGAAATCCAAATATTATTTTGACCATCAGTAATACCCAAGTTCGCCTACAGGGGCTACGAAGTCGTCATTGATTGTTATCAAAATACTCAGTCTAACTGCCTGCGAGCCAATTATGAATTGCCTTCTGGGTCCGGATCTGCAAACCAGCTTTGGCATGGTCAATAATGCTGTCGCGAGAGCCTGAGAGCACTAATTGCCTGTCTGCCACAGCTCAGCGTTGATTGGTACAGGTTTATAGAATATTCTGGAACTTCAGGGTGGCAAAATCAACAAGTATATAGTGACCGTGGCCCCCAGGCCCGTTTTACCGAGAGATTAGAAGATAAAGAGAGTTGGGTGACGATCGAGAAGCACCTGGAATAGTGTGCAGTACAGGATAAGAATCCTTAATTCAACCATAAAAATGTCAAGCCGCCTGATCTATGGCCAAGGACCACGTTGTTGCCACTGGTAACCGCAGATGTCGCCCGAAAATCTGGTGGAAGCCAGATCAAACGCTGCCCACAGCGAGTCACCCATTTCTCACATATAAATATATCATTCTCTGGCTGTTCAATGGAGAAATTGCAAGCTTGGTGGTTCAAAGAAAGTGAACCGCGGTCAGTATTGAGGCAGCCGTTATCTGAGAATGACAAAGTATTTACTACTATGTCAAGATGATGTTTATGCTTCTCGGCACCAGAAGCCGCGTCCCAGAGCCGGATTGTCTTGTCATCGGAAGCGGACGCCACCGTCTGCCCGTCAGGTGAGAAGGCCACTGC
>NW_027396438.1:0-1513 GCF_047715535.1 Aspergillus foveolatus | reverse complement strand
ATCCATTGGGTTTTGGATATTTTTGGCTGCCCCAAAGCCCGGCGGAGCAACCCGCTGGGTTGCCAAGATATCTGAATAGGTATATTACTGTATTTAGATTATATTTGTATACTTAGATATTTTATAATACTGTATTCTAATACAGTATTTTAGCTAAGTATGGAGATCACTGCCTATTAAAGCAGTGATTTGCATAACTGGGTTTTTTGGGCTATTTGGATTGGTTTAAAATTATTTGCTAAATGCATGGGCGGTTTACTGTCCAGGTAACCCACCCCAAAACCCGCCCCAACCCGTGGTTTAACAAGTCTATTAGAGAGAATGGGTTGGCATGCTAGAGGTTCTACTAACCGGTGACGCGGATGATCTTTTTGTCGGCCATGGGGTAGTTCATTTGGTCTCCGAGGTGGATATTAAATACAGTCTGGTTTTGGCTTCTGGCCTGTCTGTGTTTATATTGCTTGCTTTTATCTTTGTTGCTTCCGTCTGCTTCAATTTTGTCGGGCTTTTATATATAGGCGCCATCACAATGCATACTAGGGGTATACAGATTTAAGCCGGAGCATATAAAATCGCAGTATAGATTCAGTGATCCTCAATTTATACTAAACCGGTCTGCTGGAATAGCATCGATGATACTATATCGGGAAAATATACTGCTAAGCCAAAAAGGCGCCATGACTTCCAAATTAGTCTTAGACAGTCATATTTTCTAGTCGACATACTATTACTCAACGCGCCTCCAGCCGAGTCAAGTTGAAGTCTACCTTACCTCTATTAGGGACCTTATCCCAATTAGGCCTGTTACACCACGGGTTGGGGCGGGTTTTTAGGACTAGCTAATCCACCCACGCGGGTTTTGCGGTGGGTTTACCTGGACAGTAAACCGCCCATGGGTTAAGCAAATATTTTTGACCCAACCCAACTAATTCAAATTACCTAAATATGCAGATCACTGCCTCTATAAGCAGTGATCTTTACAATGAACTTCAATACTGTATCAAAATAGAGTAATATATCCTATTCAGGATATATATATAATCTAAATACAAAAAATGCTGGGATTATGATCCTGAGCCAGGGATAAACTGGCTGAAGGGTCCATAATACTCCGACACTCAGGAGCTGGCGGCGCCAAACTTTGCTCGCCTATCTCAGTTTGCTCCGGAGCAGCCAATGGACCGGCGCTTTCCTGTATTAATTCTTCATAAATCCCAGGGGTGCCACTGTGTAGCGCGGGCCTATAAGAAAGTCGAAGGTGATTAACAATTATTTGCATCTTAATCATCGGAAAGCTCTCTGATGATAGAAGCTGTGTATTAACCATGTCCTCCTCTGGCTGTGCAGAAAGCTGCCTCTGAAACTGTTTATGGGACGCGATATAAACTGGGATGTCGAAAGCCAATGGATAGTCAAGTTGAGTTTGATCAAAAGCCAGAGGGTTGCATTCGCAGAAATCAACTGGCTGCAAAAAAAGACATCGTTTGACGAGCAGGTCTGTCCATCCATGACT
>NW_027396437.1:0-1532 GCF_047715535.1 Aspergillus foveolatus | reverse complement strand
AAAAATTTCGTATTGAGACACGAGCTAATATAGGCAATGATAATCTTCAAAAGTGGAGGCTATTGCCGAACGCTTACAAATTTGATGCTGGAAACCGGAATTTTGCAGGGGGTAAAGGTTCCATTGATTACGTCTATTTCTACACTATGAAACAGCCAAAAACAGGACGTCCTGACTCAAAGGCCTCTGCCAATACTGAAGTCTGTGTGAAGCCCAAAGATTCTATATTTCCACGATTTCTACCAAGATCGCAGGTCAATAGATATTTAAATGACGGAGAGTCTATTGAAATGATAATAGAGGCATTGGCGGATAGAGATGACATGAAGACACCGTGGGAATTTCGGGCCCAAAAAATGGTATGCGATCTCACTGGTGATGCGGGCCAATGGAGACCAACCACGACCCTTGAGGAAGAATACTGGAGAGTTCAAGCGGCTGGGAGAGCTGCACCATTGCGAGGCGCCTCCCCTTATTCTAGGGCTTCAGCCCCTCAGCAAAACACGGCACAGGCAAAATGGTCTCCCCCTCGGGCTTCGCCGTTCTCACAGGGTTCATATTCGTGGAAACCGTTTGTCAAGGAGGAAATGCCATTCGTTGAAGAGCAAGGGGAAATTAGAAGGCAACGCGAGGAGATTGATGATATCAAAAAGAGACTGGAGAAGATTGAAGACAACCTCGTCACGCCAGAGTACCTTCAGAGCGCTCTTAACAAGCAGTTCGAGCAACTGAAGCAGCTGATCAAAGGGGCGGGTGCTAGTGGCGGAGATTGAAGCTGCCTGGATCAGGTAGCCCTTAAACACAATTGCTACTCCTTGTGCGAAGAATCACATCAATTCTAATAACAGCAAGCTGTAAATCTCGGCAGATCTAGATATTTGTTTTTTTTCTGTTTTTTTCTTTGACAGTCTGCACTATGTGGTTGACTCCTGTCAATGACTTTGGTTGCATATGTGGTCTTGTTTCCAAGCCCATCTTGTACGTATCTAGCTACTATCCTCGCTTTTTCCATGTTAAATACGCACATGCTATCTTTGACAATCATTCATAGTCTGCACTGCTTCAATGAGGATACAGTACATTCCGTCATGACCAAAGAATATTACCTTACTATATACTAAGGTATAAAACCAGAATTAGGGTGATTTATTCTTTGTCTCTTAGATCTAGCTTTGGATTCAGACGGCTAGTTTACTCCACCCTCTCAGTTCTGGACTTCATCTTGGGTGGACCAGCAGAAGCCATGCAGTATATGGGCTAGCGTTATTTTTAGGCTAGAATCTACTTGAATTGGCACCGGGTGCCGGTTTCGCTTATTCCCTAACTCTGTATTTTATCTTTCTTTTCCTGTCCTTTTCTTCCAGCGAGGGGAGTTTCTCATAATAGCTCTTCGTATATAGTAGCTTTACAGTACTCAATGACACCATGTCAGTTCATAGCCGCTATAGCTCTGAGTTAATTGCAGGGATTCCAATTCATACATTGCCTTAGCAAGGACATACCGTATTCATAGAGTACCTAGTCCTTTGCTA
>NW_027396436.1:0-1537 GCF_047715535.1 Aspergillus foveolatus | reverse complement strand
TTACTGTTCAGGTAACCCACCCCAAAACCCGCGCGGGCGGATCAGCTAGGCCTGAAAACCCGCCCCAACCCGTGGTTTAACAAGTCTAAGCTGAAATAATTTCAGTTAGTATCTTCTCTTTCTTACCCTGTCTTATTCTATACTTATTTTGTCAAAATATTGCAGAGTCAGGTCTCTCAATTCTCTGATTACTATTCCTTATCAGTTTTTGAGGATAATTCGCGGGATACCCTCTCCTTCATACCTGATAGGCTATTTAGCCTTGACAGGTGTGAAATACCAACTTCTACTCCTGATATAAACTTACTCTGACTAGTAATTTCTCCTGTTATCCCAGAAATACTTGAACATGTTAGTCCTCCTAAGAGGAAGGACTATATCCTCTGGACAGAAATAGCAAATAAGGATTTTGTTATCTGGTAGTTAAAGACAGAGTATAGAAGTAAGATAAAATATAATATCTTTGAGGGTAAACATAATACAGAATATTAGGACTACTTCTACCAGGTTGCTGCTATCTAGAACAGGTCTCCTAAGATAATATACAAGAATTGCAACTATATCCTTGCTTATCCTGCCAACAAATACCAGGGAATATCTACTATAAATAGATATTATTTGCAAGCAGGTATCTGCTGGAAAGGACTGACTTAGTTACAAGATATTAGAATGGCTATCAAGAACAGGGTATAGATAATTAGATCTTGCATCTAAATATTGCTAACCTTATATAACCTCCCTTCTAGGCATGTCCAGTATCTTATAAAGTATTGTTTATGCCACAAGCATGGATAGAAAGGTTAATTACCTTTATTGCTGCCTTGCAACTACCCTTCCAGCTTGTTGAGTATCCTGAATTTCATGCCCTTCTTGAGATAGCCTGGCTTGCTCCCTACTTCCCTGAAATCCCTGCTATAATCATAGTCTACTATTATCTTCAAGAAATTGTAGAAGGGTACTAAAATACTCTTCTACAGAAGCTCCCTGATAGTTCTAAGCTCTCTATTATATTAGATTGCTAGACATTACCCTTTTATCAAGCTTTTATGGCAATAACAGGCTATTTCATTGACCAAGAATGGAATTACCATGAGCTCTTACTTGGCTTTGAACCTTTACATAGCTTATATACAGGGGCCTATCTGAGTACTGTTCTGCTTGACCTTCTTGAGAAATATTAGATTATTAAGAGGGTATTGACTATTACTACTGATAATGCATTAAATAACAGTATATTACTAGGTAGCCTTCAAGAGGCTATTGAATCCCTCAAGCTGCCTAGTAGTATACTACTTATTTGTATACTATGTATTATGCATATTATACAGCTTAGTTTGAAGGAACTTCTTGGTCAGATGGACGCGAATCCGCGAAATAAGAGGGAAGAGATTGAATGGACTGAGGGAGGGTAGAAGGCCTGGCAAGAGAATATACAGATCATGCATACTCTGAATAAGGTCTGTCTTTCTCTATCCTCTTACTCTTTCTCCCTTTCTTTACTAACTAAAAACTATTATCTAGGTTCAGAAGATAGCAG
>NW_027396435.1:0-1549 GCF_047715535.1 Aspergillus foveolatus | reverse complement strand
GACCAAGATTGTTGATTGTCGTAAGGGTGGATGTGTGGTCAGGGCCCAGTGCCTTTCCATAGCCTGCCAGTGCTCGCCGATACATCTCCTCTGCCTCTTTCAGCTTGACTTGATCCAAGTAGAGATTACCTAAGGCACGAAAGGCTCCAAAAATATTGAGTCTATCTTCAGGTCGTATATCAAGCCAATGGCCTATAACTATTTAAATCAGATTATTCGCATGAGGAAGTAATCACTGCTCGAGCCTTGTATAATCTCTGGTGTCCTGACTAGGGACCATATTTCCAACCGAGATGAACGCAAGCTCCTGTAGTTAGTTCGTGAGGTTAGTTGAGGCAGCAAGATAATAACACGAGTCCTGTACCACAGGATGCAGAGTATAGCTTCCCTCCTGCTGCTTGATTTCAACAAGCAAGAACTCAACTAGTGCTTTTAGCTTTGTCTTAAAGACCAGCTTGCTTGACACTGCTGTCTCAAATCATTGTGGCGGGTTCAAGTAGTTCAACCTGTTTTGAATTAGTTCATACCAGATATCCTGGTTATCAAAAAACGCGAGTAAGAGCAAGAGTTTTGCGGCAGTGGGATCAGGTTTCTGGATCTCTTCATAGGTGATAATCCAAGTTTGTGCAATGTTTCCTTGCTGGTATTAGTGTGTGGGTACCGACTGAGACTGCAAGTTGAACCAGTAAGTCCGGTAGAGCTCCAAAAGTTGTTCCTGTTTAACGCATGAAGGCCCCAGCTATGATAATTGCCAGCAAGAGCTCATCAAGCAAGCTGGGAAAGATTTATAAGGTCTGTTGACATTAGTCATAGTCTTCAAGTCTAACTAATAATACAGTACCTTGTTCAGCTCCCATCCGCGCAATGTCTTTAGCTGAACAGCCGCTGCTTTACAACAATAGCTGCATAGCATCTTTGTACATAAGTTTCTGACCTGGAAATGACTTCCCAAGTTCAGTGAGCTCCAGGAGCCAGGAAGTGATCATGATAGATCCATGATCAGCCTTAGAAAGAATTCATAGACATCATATCCACAGTAACCATGGCCTTGGATTGGAGAATACTGGTCGATATTGTCAAATATAATGAAGGAGAATAATACTGTATGAAGCCGGTGGAGATGAATCACCAGGCAATGACTGGCATTACTCGGAGCGTCCAGAGCTGACAGTTGCAGTGTCCTACAGCAGAAAAGGGACAAAGGCCACCATCTTAGTGCTGTGGTTTAATAAAATACTTGCGCTAAGGTCTTGGTAGTGGGGCAGAGTAAGAACTGGCATATGTTTATTGGTGAAGGCGATTTTCGAGAACGACTGTACAGTACTTTATACAAACTCTTTTTGCGTTATTAGGAGGGCAAACTGCCCAGCACTACACAATCCTATCAGATTGTTCGGTAGTATCAACTTCTGGCTCGTCTGCGGCATTTGAATAATACTAGAGGGGCAAATACAGTATACTATATCTAAGTTTGTATAATAAAGTTGTAAATCTTGTCAAGGTGATTACATAACCATGGTTGTCTGCCGGTCAAACCAAGTTGGAGTGA
>NW_027396434.1:0-1569 GCF_047715535.1 Aspergillus foveolatus | reverse complement strand
GTATGCAAGCTGTGCCTCTTCAACTTCAAACTTTGTTGCACACATGAACATCATAAGCTCCTGAATAGTTGACGTATTCAGGGAGCTATGGTGATAATGACAGATATCACGCGCAGAATTAAAGAGTCTCTTAATACCAGCACCTGTAGCAGGAATTGATAGAAGATCCCGTGCAAGACTAGCAAGTGCTGGGAACTCATGTTCATGGTCTTTCCAAAATACCCGAGGTGCAGTAGGCAATGGACCTTATATAGTATTAGTAAAGAGCTTCTTCTTATAATATAGCTACTTACTGCTTCCAAGGTATCGCGCAGGTTTATCATTCTGGGATGAAAACTGTTCCTGTGGCTGACTAAAGTTCAGGAGAAATCCAAGCTTATCATCCTGTAAGATTGATGGTTGATTATTTAAACGTAACAGGCCAATAAGTCTCTGCTTATAAGGCTCAAGAAACTGCTGAAGACTCTTATAATAGATATTGTACTAGTTTTTTTCTGGATCTTTCTATTCCTTCCAAGTAAAGTAGTGGAGCTTATTCTCTGGCGCTATAATAGTCCCCAGTGCATAGAGATCACCGGGTATATGGTCAGTCTGAGCATAGTAATATGAGAGCTTACTGCTTGCAGCCTCAAGTGCAGTAAGTATTAGCTTCTTCCAGGGGACCCTCTTTGGCCGAAGCTGATAGATTGACTTATCAAGGTGGTTAAAGAGTCTATTGTAAATACCAAAGACTCTATGAATAGTGACATCCTTGGTCTTTGAAAGGGCAGTTGTGAATTTAAAGAAGGGCTGTGTAATCCAGAGAAGATACTCAATCTGGTGCCATTTGTCTGCGTCTAGTTTTAGATGAGGCTGTCCATATTCAACACAGTACTCATCAAATGTTGACTGCAGACATTTTACACGGCGAAGTATTAAGAAGGTGGAATTGCAACAAGTATAGATATCCTGAATAGGAACAAGCTTTGGCAGTTCAGACTGTAAGTCTTGGAATGCTTCCTGACACTGGGGGCTTGCATTAATAAACACAGCTAATACCCGAACCTAATAATATTATTAGTTTGCATACTCTTGATACCAGTTTGATATACTTTACCTTGCGTAGTGTGCTCACTATTCACTTGGTCTGTTAGATTGGGTTTATACAAGACTCTGTCTATTCCATCTCAGAGATACTATCCCTTGGATTTGCCTTTATTGCCCCAAGAGCTCTTTAAGACTGAGCTGGATGACATGCGCAAGGCATGGGACACGGATAACAGTAATATTATTACTGGAATCAATGGACTGAATAGCTTCCTGGATAGTTGACAACAACGTATTGTTATTAGAGGCGTTGTCTGTAGTAAAGGCTAGTACTTGGTCTGTGATCTGATGCTCCCGGAGGATTCTTATGAGAACAGGGCTTAGATTCGCACCAGAGTGAGCTCCATGGAGTGGTTCAAATCCAAGAAGAATCTCACAGTAGTTCCATTCAGCATCAAGAAAGTAACCAGTAATAGCCATAAATGCTTGACAGAAAGGAGATGTCCAGCAGTCAAGCGCAAGTGATAGTTTTCTATTAGGTGG
>NW_027396433.1:0-1602 GCF_047715535.1 Aspergillus foveolatus | reverse complement strand
TTCAGACATAATATCCCCGATGTCTCCGATGACGACTCGAAGATCCACTGGCGGCCAGAACAAGTGGATCTTTCGCATCTCCAATACACTGCCGAGAGCCATAAGCCTCGCAAAATATTCAGTATTTGGGTGCTACGCATATAGAGATATATAACGACAGTTTTGTGCGAGCGTATGCATGGGTTATTCTCTGAGCACTGATCAGCCAGCTACATCCAGAGTGTTGGCGCTACTCCAGAACGATTACGAAGCTCCTTCGAGCTCAACGAATCCAGCGAGCCAGAGGCGTTTAAGTCAGGAAAAACTGGAGCTTAAGGAGCCGCAAGTCACCATGGAAGGTGAAAATGACAATTACTACCCAGAAGGAGGCGCGCAGGCCTGGCTGTGCGTTTTCGGCAGCTTCATGGGTCTGGTGGGAAGTCTAGGGCTCGTCAACTCGACCGGCACGTTTCAAGCATATCTCGAATCCCATCAGCTAAAGATGCAGGGGTCTGGTGCGACGGGCTGGATTTTCGGTTTGTTCACCTTCCTTACCTTCTTCTGCGGGATTCAGATTGGGCCCATCTTTGACGCTAGGGGCCCACGACTCTTAGTGTTTCTGGGCGCAATATTGATCATGGTTATGGTGGTTGGCGTTGGGTTCTGTCGCGAATACTGGCAGTTTATTTTAACAATAGGCGTGGCTGGGGGTGTTGGGACGTCGCTTATATTCACACCCTCAATTGCTGCTGTTGGCCATTTCTTTCATAAGAAACGTGGTCTCGCGACGGGCATCGCGGTGAGTGGAGGCTCTATAGGAGGCGTCATAATCCCGCTTACCCTAGAGAGCCTTTTTGATAAATATGGCTTCGCCTGGGCAACCCGTGTTGTCGCGTTGGTATGTTTCCTGTCCCTCGCCATCGCCAGTGCTCTCGTATCATCGCGACTGCCGACAAAGCCCTTCTCAAAGGAGAACATCCTCCCAGACCTCCGAATACTCCGAGAGCGCAAATTTCTCCTCACAACCCTCTCCATATTCTTCATCGAATGGGGTCTCTTCATCCCGATAACATACATCTCATCCTACGCCCTCGCTCATGGCCTGCCTACCAAGCTCTCATACCAACTCCTTGCCATCCTGAACGCGGGTTCCTTCTTTGGGAGAATGCTCCCTGGCTTTCTGGCTGATTCCATAGGCCGGTTCAACACGTTGCTCATTACCGTGGCGTTCTGTCTTGCTTGCAACGTGTGCCTCTGGATGCCAGCGGGTAATAGTGTCGCCCTTCTAATCGTCTACTGTGCCCTCTTTGGCTTCGCGAGTGGGAGCAATATCAGCCTCACGCCGGTGTGTATTGGGCAGCTCTGCCGGACGGAGCATTATGGGCGGTATTATGCGACTGCGTATACAATCGTTAGTATTAGGTATGTTTGAGACTTTTCTCGCTGCTCGAAATGTTGAAAAGATTACGTGCGTGTGCTAGGCTAAGACCAGATATTCATTTCTTAGTACACTTACTGGCATCCCAGTCGCAGGAGAGATCCTCGCCAGGTGTGATGGTGAATATTGGGGACTGATCTTGTTCACGATATGTTGTTATGCAGCAGGGCTTGCTTGTGCTATTG
>NW_027396432.1:0-1620 GCF_047715535.1 Aspergillus foveolatus | reverse complement strand
CCTAAGCTTCCATCAGATTCTGTCCACCCTCCTAGAATGTTCTACTGGTTGAGGGCATGGCCGATAACCAAGACCCAGGCCATAGCCTGTGACATTGCCATGGCTTTATGGCAAATTTTGATGAGAGGATGAGTGTGACTAGTAAGTCACGGAGATCATCATAGTACGGATGATCTATTAAAGCTGGAGCAGAGCTCTGCTAATATCTTGTATCTTGTAAGTGAGTGTTCCACCTTTGCTCCGTACCTGCCTGCAGGCTGAATATAAGGACCTTTGTCCAAAAAGAAAAAATAATTAACATCTAAACCTAGTATGTCCTCAAGTATGACAATTAGAACACTGTGGTGGCATTCATGAGCATGGCCAAGCTGTAGAGAGTGCTGGAACTGTAGATATACCTGGGGCAACAAGACGGTCAGAATATTTTAAGAATCTGATAAAAAATATAGTTATAATATATATATAACTACCTATAGTTATCTTGATCTTTTCCTAGAATATTAGGTAAGCTGTTCCAAAAAAAAATTTATATATAAATAGATTATCTAGGACAATTAAAAATATATAGAAATTATATTCTATATTTTTAACTAATATTTATGGAACTATAGAGCCCTTTGCCTTGCAAATATCTTTAAGAAAATTAAAAAGAATTCATGGAAGTAGCCGAATAGCTAAACTCTACTAGAATCTTCGAATATTAGTTAGGATCTTCAAAAATTACTATAAATATAATAAATAATTTTTCCTTTACCTATAAGTCTCAAGAGTAGCTATACTATAGAACAAACTATTACTCAATTATCATGATCTACCATGTAAGAAGTTACTGGAAGATGGCTACCTTCTTTGTTATTCCTGTATTATTGCCTAATAATATGTTGTTTCCTGATTCTGTGTTATGGGTCCTTGCCTAAACAAGGACCTTAGACCTTAGTGACTCGGCCAAGGCCTACGTTGTCCTGAAGGCGGTGAGCCACCTGTAAGACTTCATCATGACAGCAATCCCTTTTTCCTTTCTCCTTTCCAGCGATTCCTTCTTGTACGTACGGCACGTCTAGATAGGAAGATCCATCTAATTACGTCCCATTACATTCTGCTGTTACTGCCTTTACGCACGGTAATAATCTTTCAGCCCCAGGTAACCTAACCACTAATACTAAATAATATTATAATTTTATCAAGACTTATTAAATCTATCAGATCAATAAAGGAACTAACAGCCAATTAACTTACTATGCTACTATTAATATATAATAACTGCAGAGAAACTACAAACTAAGCATGGCATATTAATGCAATATAATAATTAAACAAAGATAGGAATAGTAATATATTAAATAGATATAAGGTATTAAAGTACTTACTTTAATAGACATACATATTAATATAATTAGTGTAACTAGGGATATATTTTAACAGTATAATAAGACATAATTATCATAGGTATTGTCACAGGCTATGGCCTGGACCTTGGTTGTCGGCCATGTCCTCAACCTGGTCCTAAATAAGGTTTCTGCAACACCAGTGTACAGCCTCGGAATTGCGGCCTCGTAGGAAAAGAGATCCGTCCTCATAACTTCGGGAAAGAGATCCGTCGGCATGCAAGTCCGGGAAGTC
>NW_027396431.1:0-1642 GCF_047715535.1 Aspergillus foveolatus | reverse complement strand
CAAAAGCATATTCCTTTTGATCTGTCTTTCATGTTGGTCTTAGGCACTTTTATCGAAAGACGCCTTTATAATTGATGTATGTGTTATTGATGTCTTACCCTCTTAGCTTCCTATGCTTCTCTTTATCAAATATGTCTCAAAGCCAGCATTCTGACTTCCTATCCTCTCTTTATGATAGGGATACAGACAATTTTAGCTATCTTACACCCTCACAGAATCTCGTAACCACAGCAGGCAGCCAGTTTATACTTGACGCGGTTGAGACAAATGAGGCTAACCTTTCTGTACCAAGTAATCCTCCTCCAATCCCTTCCTCTCTTACACGCGTCGGACCCAATCGGAGACAGGTATATGTGCGATATGACAAAATAGCACACAATGAATGGGTGGAATGGTGGTTGCAAACTGATTATGGAAGGAAAAGCAAGATACTCTGGGATTCGAATCGCAATTCAAATATCTGGGAGAACTTTGACGAGGTTGCACATAGCAAAGATGGTGCACCCAAGGTTATATGCAGGCTTTGCTCAAGGATCCTAGAGTATCCTCATTCTCCTACTCCAAACCAAAAAGGCTACCATGGTACATCAACTATGCAAAAGCATCTAAAAACAGCAGCTTGCATAAAGGTTCAGCAGGGAAATAGAGGAGAGATCTTATAATTTCTTAGAAAAGGGGTATAGCCCTATATTCTTTTGGTAATCACTACTAATATATTAGGATTAATAGGAAAAGATACCGACTAAAGCTACCTTCTCATAATCTGTGTAGGAGTAGCAGCTCCTATAGTTCCTAATAATAAAACAAACTTCCATTCCATCTTATTGAACATCCAACATTCCACAATCTTTTCAAATTAGCTCGCTCTGCGCCATCCCTCCCTCCTATACCTTCTGCTTCTACAATACGTCGCCGTTTACATAGTGAGATTCAAGAACGACAGAAATCTATTCTCCAAACACTTCCAGAAGGTTCAAAAATATTAATCGCGCTAGACTGCTGGACCTCTCTATTTAATCAGGTATTTATGGCCATCACAGGCTATTTTATTGATGTGAACTGGGTATACCAAGAGGTTCTACTTGGATTTAAACCACTTCAGGGATCCCACACGGGTTTAAATTTAAGTAGTGTTCTTCTTGAAACACTCGTCGAGCACGGTATTCAAGAACGAATATTTGGATTGACAACTGACAATGCAACAAATAACAAGATATTAGTAGATACTCTTCAACAAGCACTTCCTGCTGATATAATAATTATTTAAACTCCCTGTCTCGCCCATGTGATCCAGCTTTGCTTAAATCAGCTTCTTAATTGTCTTAAGGCTGTTCCTCGAAATGAAATTGCGCAGACAAAATGGACTGATTTCCAGTCAATGGCAGCAAAGGCAAACTCTCAACAACAGAAGTATGAGATCTCATCTACCCTTAATAAGGTGCACTCTCTAGCTATCTATATCCATGCTAGCCCACAACACCATGAGAGCTTTCTCCTTCGCCAGAAAACAGAGCCAAAGCTGGTTCCTATCCAGGATGTGAAGACTTGATGGAATTCTACTTTTCTTATGCTTCGCCGGGCCAAGAGACTCCAAAGCTTCTTTAAGCCCTTCTGTGAAGAATATGACTGTGAGGGGTTGTTG
>NW_027396430.1:0-1671 GCF_047715535.1 Aspergillus foveolatus | reverse complement strand
TCCGCATTACGTGGGGATCGGGGGATTGAGGTCTCGTGTCGCATGGCCAGGCGCGACGGCGTCCCCTAACTCCGGCGTCGGCCCGTGATACGCGGCAATAATAACAAATATTACGAGTAGTATTAAACAATCTTTCCACTCCCGCACTAGTTGCCGGGATAGAGAGAATATCTCTTGCAAGTAATGTAATTGCGGGGAAACAATCCTGGTATGCTTTCCAGAATTGCAGAGGCTCTTCCTCAGTAATATCTAAAAATAATTAGTTTTAAAGCAAGTTGAGTATAGCATGAACTTACCACTGTCAAGGTATTAGCTTATCTCCCCTGTAGCTGGCTTGGACTAGATCTTATTCTTACTAGCTATCTTGTTTAGCCTCCTAAACAAGGACTGTGGCCTGGCAGGTATATAAGTACTTAATAACCCTTCTGTATTCAAAAGATGCTCTTGGTAAGGGATCAAGGTAGTTATAAATACTTGTTGATAAATAGTATGCTGCTTTGAATCCTAGTCTTCTGACTGGAAGAACTGGAAGCAGTTGTCAGGGGCCAATATAGTACTGATCACAAAGACATGCCCTTTGATATTATCTGTCTGCAAATAGTACTTATCAAGCTTTGCTCGGCCAGCTTCAAGAGACTCAAGTATATACTTCTTCTAATAAACATGCTTTTGCTGTAGTTGTTTTGTCAGCTGTTCAAGATACTCAAAAGGTATATTATAGATCTTGAATACCAGATAAATTATGACATCTCGAGTCTTTGAGAGCTCAGTTGTGTAATAAAAGAATGGCTCAGTAATATAAAGAAAATAGTTGATCTAGTGCTACTCTTCTCCACTCAGCAACATCTCTTTACAATTATACTTGTCACAGAAAGGCTGAAAGAACCCGCGTAATCTTTTCGCCCGACAAAGTATGAGGTAAGTAGAGTTCTACCAGGTCTTCACATCTTGGGTTAGCTTAAGCTTTGGGTCCCTCTGCCTGAGATCAGAATGATCTGGGTTTATTTAAAGGTTTTTGAAAGTCTTGAGGCGTTGAGGGCTTGCATGAATATAGATTGCAAGATAGCAGACTTTATTTAGTATACATGAAATCTTACATGTCTGAATTTGAGCATTTGCTTTCACTGCTTGTAATTGCCGGTCTGTCTACTTTGTTTCTGTGGTTTTATTATCTGGGACCGCTCTGAGCCGCGCCAGAAGCTGGTTTAGACTAAGCTGGATAACATGAGCAAGACAAGGAATTTAAAGGATATTAATATTATTCAGCAAGGCCTGTCTGAGCAAATCAACTAGAGTCTTGTTATTTGATGCATTATTAGTTATCAATCCAAAGATCCTGTTATATATGCCATGATCCTTTAATATGTAGAGAAGAATATTACTTATATTAGTACCTGTATAAGATCCATAAATTGGTTTGAACCCAAGGAGTACCTCACGATAGACCCAATCAGCATCGATAAAATAGCCAGTAATAGCCAAGAACACCTGTAAGAATGGAGATGTCCAATAATCTAGCATAATTAACAACTTGATGCCGGCAGGAAGCATCTGGAGAGTCTATTTCTGCTGTTCAAGCACAAGGCCCTTGAGTTGGCGACAGATAGTATTAGTAGAGGGGAAAGTTGGGGTGCTCGGGGCAGAGCAAGCAGACTGAATCAGATACTTGAA
>NW_027396429.1:0-1690 GCF_047715535.1 Aspergillus foveolatus | reverse complement strand
TCTCGTGTCGCATGGCCAGGCGCGACGGCGTCCCCTGACTCCGGCGTCGGCCCGGGACAGGAATGGTTATAAAGATCAGTAGAATATGTGATTAGCTTATCAGTTTTATGCATAGAAATCTGTCCCGAAATGGAAAATTATGCAAAGACGGGTGAGTCGTGGGTGACCCATGGGTGGACCATGGTCACCCGTGGGTATGTGGGTTTGGGTGACGGGTGATGACCTCTCACCCATGGGTGGGTGAAGGTAATTCGTGGGTGACCCGTGGGCGGGTGGTGCCGAGGTCTACAGCTGGCTTCTCTGGTGCCAAGTGGTAACAGCTACAAAAACTCCGAATCTCCTGTCTCTCACGTCATGACCTTCGAGAATTAGTACGGTAAAGGTGATGTGCCAACCACTATATAGTTGGAATGTTTTGTCACCAAACTCTGCTTCCGAATTCCATCAATATGTCTTCCAGGAAACGAGTTATTCTTGGTCTTATGACCGTCGGTCCTGACGCAACATACAGCGCTAGAGTCACCACCCTTCGCGAAGTTACTGCGTGTCTCGACTTATTTCAGGAGAAAGGTTATCATGAAGTAGATACTGCTTGTCTTTATGATAAAGGTAGACAGGAAGATTTTACCCATCAGGCAGGCTGGAAAGAACGCGGTCTGTCCATCGCATACAAGTAGTACCCGTTGAAACCCGGTAATCATCAGCCTGAGGTTTTAGAAGCAAAGCTGGACGAGTCATTGCGTGAACTTCAAACAGATTGTCTCAATGTTTTCTATCTCCACGCAGCCGACAGGGCAACTCCTTGGACAGTCACGCTACAGGCTCTTGACCGCTTTCACAGTCAAAAAAAGTTCAAGAGACTGGGTCTGAGCAATTTCTCTGCTTCCGAGGTTGCCGAGATTGTGACAACATGCACTGAACGGGGCTGGGTCACACTAACTGTGTATCAGGCTATATACAACGCAATGGCAACCCTGAAAGATCTACATGCTGGATATCTAACCATACTCAATTTTCTTATAGCCCAAAGCATCAAGGATGAGCTAGTGCCGTGCTGCCGTCGGTATGGGATTGACATTGTTATTTTCAATCCCTTAGCTGGTGGATTTCTCTCCGGCAAATACAACGCGTCGCATATCCTGGCGGAGGGACGATTTAGCGAGCAGAATAAAATAAGGGGAAAGGTGTATTGAGAGCGATACTTTAAGTCCAATAACTTCCGGGCGCTGGATATGCTGGCTCCTGTTGTCCAAGTACACAGTCTTACCATGGTTGAAGTGGCCCTTCGATGGTGTGTTCATCACTCAGCATTGAAGGTCATCAATGGCCACGATGGTATCATTACAGGTTTTAGTAGCTTTTGTCAGCTACGGAGCAACCTTGATTACTTGGAGAAGGGTCCTTTACCAGCCGAGGTGGTTAAGGCTCTTGATCAGGCTTGGTCTATGCAGCCAAATACTGGCATGGAGAACTCGTGTACAAGTACAAGAACCGGGAAGCTCCCCTTGGACAAAGAGATTGACTATAGTCTATTTTGCTTGAGATGCCACATATAGCTTTGGAATGCTTGAGCATGTTGCATCTAGACCTGGGCATGGGCCGGCCCATTTGGGTCGGCCCATGAATGGGTCGGTCGGCCCACGATTTGGCCCATTTGGCCCATTTAGCTCCCAAATATGCATAATTAATA
>NW_027396428.1:0-1696 GCF_047715535.1 Aspergillus foveolatus | reverse complement strand
GGAAGCGGACGCCACCGTCTGCCCGTCAGGTGAGAAGGCCACTGCGCTGACCGAGTACTCATGGCCCTTGAGGATCTGCTTCTCAGCACCGGAGGCCGCGTCCCAGAGCCGGACAGTCGTGTCATTCGAAACGGACGCGACCGTCTGCCCGTCAGGTGAGAAGGCCACTGCGTTGACCGAGCGTTGATGGCCCTCAAGGACCTGTATACATGGGTCCCAAGACTCCTGCATGACATATGCCTGCTCTATAAAGCTAAACCGCTGATTCCAGTATATTCTTTTGCTTAAGCTTTCTCGGGGGCAGAAGACAAGTGCGGCACTATATATTTGTAAAGGTGCCTCCTGTATTATCACAGCATTAGTACTTGCAAATCTTTCAGCCTCCCTAAAGATAGCCTGATGCTGGCTCTGATAAACTGCAAGCTTCCTGAGGCTTAAGATCCCATGCCGGAGCCCACCAATAAGGCCAAGGCTTTCTAGCCAGTGAAGGAGATGTTGCTTGAAGAAGTCGGATATTTGATCATCTGATGATTCGGGCCTCTCCAGGGACTTGGAATTGATAAAATGGTCCAACCAATACATGCAACTGTATCGCAAATTAAATAACGGGTCAGGCTGTGGCCGAAGATTTGCTATCTCAGAAACTGGAGCTCCTGGATTATTAATGCTGTAAATATTGCGTCGTAGTTTGGCTGAGAGACTCTGCAGAGACTCGCGGAATATACTGTGATGTATTGCAGAGGGTCCATACGGGAAAACAGCAGCTGATGCCTTGTCATCACTAAGGTAGTCTTTGGCAGATTGATGTATGAGGTAGACCTGGTCATCCCGGATTGTAAGGAATGATCCGCACATGCCCACAATATTCTCCAAGTCATCAGAGCCGTATTGTTGCCTCTGCAAGCCAGATAAAAGACATAATTCCTGCAGATAGAGTGGTCGGTATCCAAGTGTAACAATTGAAAGGACTAATATGCATAACTCGCGATCTGAGTCCTCAGAACATTGTATTTGTTGAATCATTCGGTCATAGAGTGGAGTTAAGCCTTGAGGAATTCCCTCTAACAGCTTAACCATTGTTGCCGAACGCCGGCACTTTTGCATTTCTTGGACCACCAAGGCCACCCATAAAAATGTGCCATCTGACTTTCGAAGCAGTTGTTCCTTGACCTGTTCCAAGAGGGTTCTATTGCGTTGAAGTGCTTTCAGCCGAGAGACTTTATAATCAATATATGCCGCAACAGCTTCTGATATGTAATTTGCATTAAGCTCCAGGCTGAGCTTGGTTTCCTCATCACCAAATTCGATTTCTTGCTCGATATCGTCCCTATTTCGGCTGGAGACAATCCACTTCACCTGGGTGGCTGATACAGATTTGGTCCTTGCAATAAGTTTGAGCAGATCAGATAGACCTGTTTCACACTCATCAAGAGCATCGACAAGTAGATAAGTCACCGCTTGTGTTGACTTCTGGAGCATGTTTTCAAAAACCACGGAGAGGCTATAAAATGTGTTCCCATTTTCAAACAGCTTCGGATCAGTCTCATATCTTTCTCGCAAATATGAAATCAAGTATGGCTGCTGTCGAATCAGCATATAGATCAGACTTCGCAGGATACTGGTAGCATTGTTTAATTTGGTATCTGTTGCTTGGCACAGGAAGTAGGCTATTAATTCTGATGACCGTGCCTGAATT
>NW_027396427.1:0-1705 GCF_047715535.1 Aspergillus foveolatus | reverse complement strand
CTCAAGACAGTAAAACTCTTCACACTGCGCAACATACTTCGCCATTGTTCTAGACATCGGACAATAGCCAACAGCTCCTTGTCATGAATAGGGTAGTTAACCTCTGCAGGTAGGCATTTCTTCGAATAGAAGGCCACTGGTCTCCATCTGCTATCTTCCGCCAGTTGAGATAGCTCGCCTCCAATGCAGTATCCAGATGAATCTGGTTGTATGCGTGTTTCCTTTTCCGGATCGAAGGGGGCTAGGACTGGTGCCCTAACTAATAACTCTTTGAGATGCTCAAAGGCTGTCTGCTCAGTATCTCCCCATTGAAATTGAGTATCTTTCTTAGTCAAATCCGTGAGAGGTTGAGCAATTCTTGAGAATTGAGGTATAAATTCCCGGTAATAGTTTGCAAAGCCTAAGAAGCCTCGTATGCCTCTAACTGAAGTAGGAGGTTCCCATGCTTTGATTGCCTCAACCTTCTCAGGGTCAACACTTATCCCCTGCTCGGAGTCCACAATATACCCTAAATATTTGACACGTTTCTGCTCAAACTCGCATTTGTTGATATCCAATTGCAGGCCTGCTTCCGCCAATTTATTCAAGACCTGCAAGACCTGTTTCCGATGCTCCTCAAGGGACCCATTAGTGAAGATAATCACATCATCAATATAAGCTGCGACACAGACATCGAGGAATTCCCGCAGAACTGAGTTAATGTACCTTTGGAAGGTCGCTGGGGCGCCTGTTAACCCAAAGGGGGTAACAAGCCATTCAAAGGATCCGAACCTTGTCCTGAATGCTGTTTTCCACTCATCACCCTCCTGAATCCTGATCTTATGGAAGGCAGCGGAGACATCTAGCTTTGTATACCATACGGCTTTGGCCATCATTTGCAGAGTCTCTGAGATCAGAGGGAGGGGAGTGCGGTCTTTCTTGGTGATCTCATTCAACTTCCTATAGTCCACACAGAATCGGAGGCCACCACCAGGTTTCCGGACAAAAAGAACTGGTGCTCCCGCAGGAGATTTACTGACGCGAATCCATCCTTTCTCCAGGTGATCTGTAAGTGTCTTCCGAAGAACCAGTAGCTCCTCTTTTGACATGTTGTATAGTGGTCCCCAGGGCACTGCCTTTTCCCTGCCATACTCATCTTTCTCCAGCTCAATGGCATGGTCTATGCCAGGGCGATGAGGAGGTAGATGACCTTCACCAATAATCTCAGGACTGAAGATCTTCAAGTTTATCCTGTCATGGTAGAATATCGGTAGCTTTGTCTTCGGATCTGTTGGCTCTTCGGCTTTGTTGAGCTTCTCCAAGGCCTTCTCAATATCCCATAGAGATGCACTGAAGATCCTAATCCCCTGTTTTGATTTTCGGCTTCTTTGAAGAATTGCTTTGAAGACAGAGGCAGTAACTCGCTGTATGGATCCTCTGGCTTTCCATTCCGGTTCCTTGCGTAATCTAACAAGGGTATTGCTGGCGCCAATATGGAATCTATCCCCCTTTTCTGCGTATTGTATAGATACTTGCTGATCCCTGGCCCATGGTAACCCAAGCAGGACAGATTGTTCCATTCCAGGGATAACATAGGCCCATACTCTTTGCTGCTTGTGCCCATCAATATCGATATTGAAATATGCCACTTGGTTAACTGCATCGTATTTTCTGCCTGCAACCTGCTCTAAAGTCCTTGGCTTGATTGGTAGGGTTGGGAGCTGCA
>NW_027396426.1:0-1721 GCF_047715535.1 Aspergillus foveolatus | reverse complement strand
CCGCGTGTTAGCCTCGTACTTGCCGACAAACAGGAGGACCATGTTGATCGCTGCACTGATCCACAGCAGTACGAATGTTATGTCGACCACATTCTTGTAGAGCCATTGCAGCCAAGTCACTGTCCATGCGCTGGCCGGCGACCAAGTGCAAGTGCCTGACTGTCTTACCCACTGGTTCTCTTCACTATCCATACTTTTGGAATTGGCGATTTTATCCGATTTTGGCAGGGCAAAGAAAAAAAGGCAGAAATGTAAGAAGTAAGTAGGTAGCTGCAGGTGGTATCGTCTTTATACCTCTAGACACTGATCCCCAAGGCGAGGCTGAGATTCCAAAAGATTGTTTCTGCGGCCTGCTAAGATTTTGTATCTATCAGGGGGTTTACTGCCACTGCTGTCTAACAATAAGCTCCAGTAATTGATCATTGGATTATTCGCTGTTGCCTAAGCTTATCTCTATTGGAGCCAGCCCCTGCAGTTCAGCAGACCTGGTGCAGGCTCTGGGCAATGGGACTGGTCGCCAGCAAGACTCCAGACCATGTTTCGAGCACTGGCAGCCACTATTTCAGGTAAAGAGATACTGCCTTGCTAAAATAAGAGCCGGCACAGGCTCTGAGCAGTGGCAACCAGTAGTTGAGGGACCATGATACTGCCTTGCTGCAGCCGACTGCAGCTGGACTGGCACGGGCTTTGAGCAACATCAGCCAGTGGCCCAGTCAGGGGAATCACCTTGGCTTGTCATTGCTTTTCTTTGCAGGGCCGAATAGACCTACTGAAAGACTGTGGACAGGCTATGAGGGCTTGGATCCAGGAGATCTGTGGGATTACTCGAGAACATGGATGAAATCCAGGGCAAAGCGGAAACAGATTTAACCTAGGCCTCTAGTAATAGCTTTAGGCTCCCATACATAGAAAATATCACGCTTGTGTTTCTTTGACCATTATTTTCTAATCCAGCCCTTGCCTTCAAGGTCTGTCTCTGTGATTCGGACCGGCTTTGGGTAATATTGATCCTGTGATATGAGCTTTGTTTCGGCGAGGTGGAAAGAGAACTCATACCAATTGAGGGTCCAAGAAGGACCAGAAGCCAGTAGGGTCGATGGACACAGTAAATACCTTACCAGTGTCCCGAATGCGAATGCCTAAGTAGATGTCTGCATCGCACATTCTGCTGTACTCGTACACCTTGTGGGTTAAGGTCAATCGGCGGCGGTCCCGCTTCTGGCGCAGCAGTCGCCTGCTTCCGGATTTGGACGGTGTCTTGTAGTGTTTGGGAGCCATTTTGATGACAACAGTACTGAATGTTGGTTAGATTCCGGCAACTGTTGTGGTGGGCTATATATTTGTCCCGTGGCCACAGTCCAGAACCGTGGCCGCTGGGTGCCGCGATCTACACCTGCGCCAACTCTACCTCGCCCAATCATATGCTGCCTGGCCGGACGCCGAACCATTTAAGGGTCTATTTCCCTCACCTAGTGGCCTTCTTTGAGACCTCCCATCTCACCCACAAGATGCCTCATCTCCTCTCCCTTCCGCCCGAGCTTATTATTATGATCTGTCGCTTTTGCAGTGCAGGAGACCTTCTCTCCTGGGCTCTAGCATACCCTCGCAGGTCGGACTTGGTTCTGGATGAGCTTTATTCCCTCAATGCTCATCATGACGGAGCTTCAGCTTTATTCTGGGCAGTCCAGAATGATAGGCCATCCATGGCAGCAAAGATCCTT
>NW_027396425.1:0-1782 GCF_047715535.1 Aspergillus foveolatus | reverse complement strand
GTGTTGAGGACGTGTGTTGAGGACGTGTGTCGAGGACGCGTGTTGAGCCACGAAGGTCGTTCGCGACTTAGCTCCCAAGCGATTCGCTCTGTTCTGTTCTGTCTGACCTGCGTTCTCTGTATCTCCATCGTAGATTACCTGCCCTATCGAACCGACTAGGTGCCTCGCCAGTTGCTGGCCCCGACGCCCCGATAGCTGTCGCATACAGTTGTCCGTGCGCCTTACAATGATTCAGGTTGAGACCCAAATATAGTTTTAGATAAATAATCGTATAATGTTATTTAGGAATAACCCCATTATATAACAGCAGCTTGGTTACAAACAAGTATTAGAGATATATCAATAGTATATTAAAGGGAAGCTTGGCCTTACCTAGCATACCTAGATTCCAAGCTACTAAGTATAGCTTGTTAGATAAGGTGATGTAAAAGCAGATATTATATTTAATGTCAAAGGACTGGGTCTGGGAGGACCTGTATGACTTAGTATTCGCTATTGGCTTGATATAAATCCGTGACCCGAGATCTTTAGGATCGTCGAGAGTCAAGCTTAGGGAATCAACCATATCTTCCCCTCCAAACATTCGTCTCCACCAACACATAACTATACAAACTTTACCCTGACTTCACTGCAGAATGCAACATAAATACATGACCTGTTCTACATACTGCAGACACTTAGCTCCTTCGCGCCTGTTACGGGCCGGTACGGACCGCCATCAGTCATCAGACGCCTTGCTGTCGTGTTTTTTCCACCTTCCCTTAGTAACATATATGTCCGTATAATCTGTATCTCGCTTCCTATTATTGCAGATGTCCCATGCTGAACAAGCTGATACGGTAGCAATTCTCTTCTCAGAAAGCTGAAATTAAAAAGCTACAGACACCTCACCAATATTTCCGCGTTCCTCCATTTTCATTGTTCTTATATAAGGACTCAAAATGGGAGCTACATGGAGGCGGCCCTCTACGAAACCCGGGCTAAGCATTTATGAAGCAGCTCTGGCGATCTAATTTGGGTTTTGTTGGTGTACACCGATGATCCAAGGTCTGTTATGGAGAGCGAATGGAACGCTTGGCTTACAGATGTCGAGCAAAGCCGGATTATGTTATATTCATGAGTGCCTAACGACTATCAACTGATAAGAGATTGCGTGATGGTATGAAGACAACAAGACAAAATTGTGAGGCTAGTTTATACAGGCTCCCGTGCCAGTACCCGGATAATATGGCATACTAAATGCGACAAACGAAGCGGAAACTTGAGGGCTTTGAATATAGAGGACGCTCACTCTCTCCTCAACGATGCAAGATAGGCGGTATATCGGTCCTAAACTATAAGTTATGGCTGTGTGTGGCCCAGGGTAATTTTATAAAGCCGCGTCAAGGTCTCGGAGTTCAATAGATTATGAGCATCATAGACTTGTCCAGTACGCGCCAAATGTCATCCCTACTTGATAACTCGAGCTGTCCTATACCTCACTCAGGCGCCTTTGGAAGGCGACCGGATCCATCCAGCCCAGCATTTGTACCAGATTCCCTCCTACAACTGGCAAACGAACATGCCTCCAAGTGCCTGCGAAAGGCTGATAGGCCACAGTCATCATCAGTGTCACCTAAGATGAAGAATTTATATCAGGCTACACTGGCAACCATCAGTAATGGAGATGAAGAGATCGCACTCAAGATGGTGGAATATTATCACCGTCAATGCACGAGAAAATGGACAGTTCCCATCATCGAACTGCTTTTTAATCTTTATCAAGCCGCCTTACAACAGTGT
>NW_027396424.1:0-1797 GCF_047715535.1 Aspergillus foveolatus | reverse complement strand
CCCCCCCGGCCAATTAATTGTGACTCCATTTGAATTGGAGTGTTGTTCGAACTTGCCGCACATTCTTGACAGCTTTACCCCTCCTTCCTCCCGCCACTATCCTTGTTCACTTTTCCTCTGCCGCAACTCGAAAAAAAAGGCAACGGAGCAGCTGGGCTTCGCTGTCTTTGGCGCCTTTCCTCTTACAGTCTTCTCTTGTGTTTGCTGTCGGTCTGGTGCTGATATTTGATCCACCGAGTAGGACTGCCACAGCCGTGTTTATCGGTCTTGGGTTAGCCCAACTCTATCAGTATTCCAGGCTCTTAAAGGGCTCAAAAAAACTCTGCTTCTAGAGATCCTTCACCTTTCATCTATTCGCCTATCCGGCAACAGCTTCTTTTAGCAAGTTCATTGTAAATACCGCCAAAATGCTCAAGTAAGTTTTGCCCGTGGCTTCCGAGTCTACCTTTCCCGCACACTCTCATCGCCTTTCGACGTCTCTTCTTGTGGCCGCCGAATTTTTGCTTCAGTATCCCGCCCGGAGATAAGGCAGTGGCTCGATGGCAATGGTTGGCAAAGTGAACTGACAATGGCTCCTCAACAGCTTCACGATCGAGGAGATTCAGTCCTTGATGCGTAAGTCTAGTTACAGATAGGCAAAGAGCCAGATGCGATGCTTACTTGGTCGCAGACAGGCCCACAAACGTGCGCAACATGTCCGTCATTGCGCACGTCGACCACGGCAAGTCCACTCTGACGGACTCTCTACTGGCCAAGGCCGGTATCATCTCTTCCGGCAAGGCCGGAGAAGCTCGAGCGACAGATACTCGTTCAGATGAACAAGAACATGGTATCACCATCAAGTCCACGGCCATCTCCCTCTACGGCACCCTGCCCGAAGAGGAGGACCTGAAAGACATTCCTGGTCAGGCGTCGGTCGGTAGGATATCCCCGCCCCCGGCTTGGATGACTGAAGCTAATGGTAGAGTAGGCAAGGACTTCCTCATCAACCTGATCGACTCTCCCGGCCACGTCGACTTCTCCTCTGAGGTCACTGCTGCCCTCCGTGTCACCGACGGTGCACTTGTCGTTGTTGACACTGTGGAAGGTGTGTGCGTGCAGACCGAGACTGTGCTTCGACAGGCTCTCTATGAGCGCATCAAGCCGGTTCTCATCATCAATAAGGTCGACCGTGCCCTCCTCGAGCTCCAGGTCTCCAAGGAGGACCTCTACCAGTCCTTCTCCCGCACCGTCGAGTCTATTAACGTCATCATCTCCACCTCCTTCGACAAGGCGCTCGGTGATGTTCAGGTCTACCCTGACAAGGGTACTGTTGCCTTCGGTTC
Organism: Aspergillus foveolatus; assembly: GCF_047715535.1. Lineage (NCBI taxonomy): Eukaryota > Fungi > Ascomycota > Eurotiomycetes > Eurotiales > Aspergillaceae > Aspergillus > Aspergillus foveolatus. The sequence continues at coordinate 472 of NW_027396424.1, read as the reverse complement.
CGGTCTACACGGCTGGGCTTCACCATCCGCCAGTTCGCCGTCCAGTACGCCAAAAAATTTGCTCTTAATCAGAACAAGATGATGGAGCGCCTCTGGGTGGGTAAATTTGCTTTTCTGGATGCTTATGTTTGCTCCGCCTAACAGGATATAGGGCGATAACTACTTCAACCCGGCCATCAGGAAGTGGTCCAAGAACGGCACCCACGGAGGCAAGCCGCTGGAGCGTGCCTTCAACCAGTTCATCCTGGACCCCATTTTCAGGATCTTTGACGCTGTCATGAACTTCAAAAAGGATAAAATCAGCAACCTGCTTGAGAAGCTCAACGTCAAACTTGCCACCCAGGATCAAGACAAGGAGGGCAAGGAGCTCCTCAAGGCCATCATGCGAACCTTTCTGCCGGCCGCTGACTGCCTGCTGGAAATGACAATCCTCCACCTCCCGTCCCCCGTCACTGCTCAGAAGTACCGTGTC
>NW_027396423.1:0-1799 GCF_047715535.1 Aspergillus foveolatus | reverse complement strand
CTGGGCCAGCCTGCAGGTCCTTTCGCGCCCAAGCACAAACACGATTCGGCTGGCGCTCTTCAAGGTTATGGATCGCAGTGACCCTCTAGGCTACCCCAGCGAGTATTCTGAAACCCTGGCCAGCCTCCTTGACACTGTGACAGGACTGCTTGGCCAGAGTTCCACCCAAGAGGAAGCGAAAGCCTGGTTCGTCCTACAAGGCTTCCTGTGGGCAGCGTGGCAGCACACGATAATGATTCACCTCTGGTATGACGGAAGAAGGCAGATGTACAACTATAAGTTCTACAATCATAACGATATTGTCGCGCACCAGATCCCGGCAGTAATGCCGCAGCGAGAAAGTATTGAACGGTCTCGACCAAATTATATGTGCAAGTGGGCATTCGAGCTGCTTCGATCTGATCTGAGCTGCGTGACGCAGGATTTCCGAAAACTGTTTGAGATCTATGAAGAGCACTTTGGGGGCCGTGGTCCGCGGTGTAATCTCCTCCCCCCTGGGCACGAGGCCACTATCGGGCAACCGAGGCGGATCTGTGACGGCAAAGCGCCCGGAAACTGCCAGCGATTTGAGTCCGAGGGTGTTGAAATCCAGGGCGCTCACGACTTTGGCTGCCCTGGTCCAGGCCCAGATTCTCCGTGCCATTTCCTCGTCTGGGACGAGGCATCATATTTGAACACCCGCGGTGCGCGGGCTGTTTCTCTCGAGGACACTGATGACACGCATATTCGCTACACGCCCGTAACCCGGGATACTATGGCCGTCTCGCATGTTTGGAGCCATGGGCAGGGTGGGCGTCCGGAGACTGGCTTCAACAGTTGCTTGCACCGCCGATATGTGACACTGGCCCGGTCCCTCGGCTGCAGCTCCTACTGGATGGACACGCCGTGTGTGCCGACTGACCGCACGCTGCGTTCGGAATGCCTGGGCCAGATTAATGCAAACTTTGAGACCAGCAAGGTCACCTTGCTTGTGGATCGCGACATCATGGAGATTGATATCCACCCCCGGACTCTTGCCGCCGAAGAAGCCATCCTGGCCGCGCTGGTGGTGTGTGACTGGAACGTCCGCGCGTGGACTCTGCTGGAAGGCATGCGTGGCCGAGTGCGGCTCCATTTTCTCTGCAAGAATAACCATGTGATTTCCCTAGCTGATGTGCTGAACGATGTGCTCTCGCAGAGCTGCTTGTCCTTGGTCTCCCCGTGCCTTGCCGTGCAGCATTATATCCCTATCCAAGAACCCCCAGGCGGCATAGATCTGGACCCCGTCAGTATCGAGCAAGCGACCTGCCTGCTTAATCACCGCCATGCCACCAAAGACCGCGACGTACCTATGATCTGGGCACTGGTGGCGGGTTCAGCGACAGTCATCAAGGCCGCTGAAGAATTCTGGCTCTCCAAAGTGGGCAAGTTTCTCAACACGGGGAACCTGATCTCCAGCGCTCCTCGGATCCCTGGGCGTCGCGGGATTGGATGGGCGCCGGCTCGTCCTAATCTGCTCCCACCGACCGCGACTACTGATGAAAAACGATATCCGGCGTATGACGGCCAGAGCAGCGTTCCGGGGAAGATAACGGCCGAGGGCTTCGAGGCCGAATGGCTCGTTGCGATTCTGCGGCGACGGGGGATGGGTCTTCCTGCGTGGCTGTTCAGCGTCTATCGGTTCCCACGGGAGAGCGAGTGGGATGAATACTACCATATTTATAACAAGGGCGGCAGCGATCGCATAGACCTGAAGACGCGGCAGAGGATTGGGGAAGTGATCGCGCCGCTGTTTCAGCGGTTCCGCTACGTGGCATTTT
>NW_027396422.1:0-1836 GCF_047715535.1 Aspergillus foveolatus | reverse complement strand
TAAACAGATTCCCTACCTCCTTGCGGACCACAGCATCCTTCCAGATCTCGTCCGAGTCTACTGCATCCCATATCTTCCATATCAAGGAGCGAGCGACTTCAAGGTCATCAGTATGTTCGTCAAACCCACGTTTGCCTCCTTCTATTAGCGCAGATTGGCGAAGGATGACATCTCGGACAATAGTATCCCATTGGAAACTCTGGCGCTCTTTGGCAGCCTTCTCTGGAAAGACCCAATTAGCATCAAACCATACAAGCATGTGGCTGATAATGCCAGTCACAATAGTCATATTGTTTTGCAACGCGCCCCATCTCTTCCACGAGTCGAAGGTGGGCTGCTTGGTGACAATATAGAGAAATGCTTGGGTATATTCAGAATCGGTCAGATTTTCGAGAAAGCCCGGGCGACGGCGATTATAGTGATTGTTTTTGTAGACAAAGGAGGGCATTTCAGGCCATGATTGTGTGGTAACGGAGGCAGCGATTGAGGCTGGGATATGTAGGCCTTTACCCGTAAGAACTCCATTCTCATAGTCAGCTGGGGTGGGAAAGAATAAGAGGATGAGATTTCTTATATCATTCTTGGGGATAAGCATTATCCGCTCAAGATCGCTTGATGGTATTATTTGCCAACATTTGCCAAACACTGCTTTGGAGTTGTCAGCAAAGTTGCGTAGGAGTTCATCCCAAATCTAGCTAAGTTAGATTTAGTCTTAAGCAATATAAACAACTTACAAAGTCAAGACTACCCAGCACGACATTTGAGCCCCAGGTGACTGTAAAATGACTTGCTCCATATCTTGTTCGACAGTACTGAGCAATTCCAGCACAGAGATCACTTCGTAAAATATTGAGCAAGCGTGCTGTATTGCTGCCACTAGCTCCATGAGCTTGCACGAGCCAGACCTTCATCTTCTTTTGACCTTTCAGGAGTGTAGCACGGTCGGCCATGGACTTTCGTTCCAGAAGATAGAGCACGCGAACAAGAAGGTCTCCATTTGCATCAGACTTTGAGACTTTGTCACGGTTGGCCCGAAGTGCTGTCAATGACTCAGCGTCTAGTTTGTCCCGAAGATACAGAGATACAGGCCAAAGGTAATCCTGTAATTGTCAGCACAAAACTCTAATCAAGATAAATCTTCAACATACCTCAGAGGTGGATTGTTTGATTCCTGCCTTACGACCCTTATCAGTTTTGGCAAGGGTATCCTGTTCCTCATTGAGTGCAAAAAGTGCAGCCTGACGATGCTGGCCAGCCTCGAGACATATTTTCCAATCAATAGCATTCTGTGGGATAAGCAGGGCATTATTGGGAGTCGCGCAGGTCGAGACTGTGGTAGTATTCTTGACGAGCCGACTAAGATTCTCAACTGAAGGCACATCATGCAGTGAATCAGGGCACGGAATTGTACTGGTAGATATGCCAGTAACAATAGCTGCCAGGAGCTTATTCCATTCTTCCTGTGACACAGAGGCGCGCATGAAATTCTCGGGCTCAGTACGACGAATGCCATTCCTAAACTCTTCTTTCAGAGAAGCCACATGACCCTAGTTACTGTTAGCCACAAAATCTAACCAAGCTAGATTTGAGAAACCAAACCTCATCAAGTTCACGATTGATGATCTCGTCGCTCCATTTTGGATCCAGAAGACGAACATCAATGACAACCAGACCAAGTTGAGCATTCGCCCAGGTTCGCGGGAAGGGGTCATCACGCTCTATTAGAATGTCGTCCTCCTCAGATCCAGACATATTCTCCCCCTTCCTCCCCCTTACCTTCTCCTTAGTCTTATCATTCTCCGCAGATACTTTGCCTTTTGTGCCAGCTGCTTTATT
>NW_027396421.1:0-1840 GCF_047715535.1 Aspergillus foveolatus | reverse complement strand
GCCCGTTACAGTGTTAGAATGATTGCAATAGCATAAACTGAACCATATGGCTGATTATCAGTTTCAGCATAATACTTCCGGAGCTTTGTATTAGCAGCCTGAATTGCTGTAAGTATATTCTTCTTCCAGGGAACAGCTTTGCGTTTAAGCCTTGTCTCAGCCTGATCAAGATGGTTGAATAGCTTATTATAGATACTGAAGATATGCTGGATAGTCACATCTATTGTCTTTGATAGCACGTTGGTAAAGTCAAAGAAAGGCTTTGTAAGTTATAAAAGATAGTCAACCTCACGCCACTCCTCTGGATTGAGTTTTTATCGAGTATGGTGATGAGTATCACAGTATGGATAAATATCTGACTGAATCCTTCGAGCCCGATCAAGCATTAGGAAGGTTGAGTTCCATCGCGTACGAACATCTTGGATTGGTACCAGCCTTGGCTCTGTTGTTTGTAGCTCAAGAAATACCTTCCGGCGCTGTGGACTGGCATTAATAAAGACAGCTAGATCTCGAATCTATAAGGAGAATAGATAGCTGTTAGTAACTAAGTTTAGAAACAGAAGGTATAACAACTTTTCAGCTAGAAAAATGGAAGAAAGCTAGTATTAGTTACCTTCTTTAGTCTTTACAATATCAGGGTGTTGTTGATTCTTTGACTGCTTTGGTTGTTGTGGCATGTCAACCCATATTGATCCAATCTCATCACTGACCGGGTTTGCTTTCATCTCTCCCAGCAATTCCCTGAGACTTAATTGTATAACATGAATTATACAAGGAATACGGAAGAGCTGATCTTCACGAAGACTAAGTGGTTGGCCAACTTCCTGGATACCTGCAACCATTGTATTGTTGTTTGATGCATTGTCAGTAGTGACTGAGAGAACTCTCTTCATGATATTATGCTGCTGAAGGACCTTGATCACAGTTTCACTGAGATAAGTACCAGAATGAGAGCCATCTAGTGGTTCAAATCCAAGAAGCACCTCACAGTAATTCCAGTCTTGATCTAAGAAGTAGCCAGTAACTGCCATGAATGCTTGGGGGAAGGGGATGTCCAGCAATCTAGTGCAATTGATAGACTACTCCCAGCTGGAAGTCTATTAAGCACATTTAGCTGGCTTGCAGTAACAATATCATCAAGAAGGTGTCGAATACTGCGTGCAGAGGGGATATCAAGCTGTGATTCAGCATGCCGGGCGGTTTGGAGGAGGTCATGGAAGGCTGGGTGTTCAACAATCCGGAATGGGAGACGGGCAGTTGTTATCAAATTAAGTATCTTTTGTAACGGGCGTAGGTAGTATTGTTTTCAACTAGCTGTCCTGTATTCACGAATATCACAAGCTTAGAGAAACAAATAAAAGACAGAAGCATGAACCCTCTCTCCTCCCTTTTTATCAAATCTCTGGACATACGTTAACACTTTTGACTTTTCCGAACCTTGGTTCAGACAGATATAACTTTGTTTAGACCTTTGGTTGAGGGTATTGCCGATAACCAAGACCCAGGCCATAGCCTGTGACACTTTGCACCAGTCATATAGCGCTTAAAAAGCGGTTCAAAGATATTTTTTAGCCAAAGAAGGCCTATTTCATCAGTCGTCCAGCCATTCCGACTAGTAGAAATCCACCAGTCACGAGGAAGCTTTGGTTCTTGGAACCAGGCAGCTTGTTGGAAGCTTGCTTTTAGTATAATAACTGGCGATAGATATATGCCTTTTGACCCAATTGTCTCGATGACAGTGACCCATTCGCGATTGCCCTGAATGACTCTGCGTGGTCGCTCGCTGCGCTCAACTGCAGTAATCACTTTTGAAGTAGAGCAGAGTCCCATTGCAAAGCCA
>NW_027396420.1:0-1860 GCF_047715535.1 Aspergillus foveolatus | reverse complement strand
CACTTTCGACATATAAACAATGATCTATCTTACTGGGCTGGCGAGCCTGTAGGGAAGTCAGAATTCCTACGGGTGATTGGTCCAGTACGGGAAAATAGACCTCGGCAGGCCCATGGGCTACCCATGATGGGTAGACCCATACCCACACATGGGTGGGTAATGGGTAGTCTTCAGATACCCATGGGTGGGTAGCACTGAACTGATACCCATGATGGGTACCTATTGGGTACCCATCTAACCCAAACTCTAATAAAAAAGAAACCTCCGTGACTTGCATAACTTATACAATCTTACTTGTAATTTTAAAGTATTCTCCTTACACTATATAGCTTTAATAACACTCAGCATGATATTACTCTATTTACATAGCTAGTAATACTCGAAACCATCATCCACACGCCGAGACTTGCAGTTACTTGCCAAGCTCTATACTGGTATACCTTCCTGCTATGGCATTATAGGTAAGGAGTGTTCACCATATCATCATCATCAAGCTCCAAGTCTACCTGCTGTTCTGGCTCAGAAACGCAGCTTCTACGCCGCTTCCCTAATGCACGCTTGCTTAGTATCACGAGTGTAGGACGCGTTGTATATCTGGGGTTTTCTAGCTACAACAAAGCAAGTACTATTAGGAATTGACCAATATAATGACTTTAACTGATATGGCAAGCTGATACTGAAAGGATTGCTTGGAGATCTTTATGTACATGCTGACCAGGATGGCCTTTATAGCTTCCAGTGCTGCTGGCTTGCATCCTCCAAGCAATACTGCCACTTCCCCCGCGCTGTGCCGCTTCGTTGATCTCTTGTATCCCCTGGCCTGACATTGGCCAGCGGGGCGGCACTGGGTGGACGCCGATCAGTTGTACATGTACATGGCCCTTGATCATCGCCCAGGGTTGCTGTATTAGTCATGCCAATCTTAGCTGCGTTGGCGCGACAACGTCAGGGGATGTTGTTTGTAACAAGCTGAATAGGAGTTCTAATTCGATAATACTATCCAATAAGAGGATCTTGTAAACCCTGGCGCCTAAAATCTAGACCTGATTGGCTATATAGGATAAGCTATCAATAGGCTACCCATAACCTGTGGGTAGCCCATGGGTAGCCCATGGGTAACAATGGGTAACCTATTTTGTCCAAGAATTCAGGAACTCTGATACCCCAAAGGCTTTGAAGAGAATGTCACAGTAGTTTATTCACATAGGATTCTTATATAGGCAAAGGATAATTAGTTAAGAACTTAAGATTACCTGCTACTAGAAGTTTGACTGTATAGCAGGAGTAATTGAGATTAAGTTGTATATTTATTATTTAACTCCCATGTTTTCCGGGACTGCAGTGTATGTCCGCAAATAGAATATATATATCTTTATACTTTGTACAGCCATTGTAACTTTGCTCAAGTACTAACCAACAAAAAATACTGTTCCTACTAAAGAATCCTCTACCAGGGCATGCAGTCAATGCTGCTTCCTTTATATTCGACTAAGTTTTAAAAACTTACAATAGACTTTTAGTCGAAAGCTGGCCATCATGATAGTTATGACCAAAACACAGATTTTTTACTGTAATCTATTATGCTGAATCAGCGAATTATGCGTCTTAATTAGTATAGTTATGCATGCATGGGTAACCAATGGGTTACCCATGAGTAGTAGGCCCTACCCATGGGCGGGAAATGGGTACTACATTGGTACCCATGGGTCTATGGGTATGGGTTATGGGCAGAGGCCGCTACCCAATGGGTACCCATGCCGAGGTCTACGGGAAAAAGCCTTTAACCAACGAATCATCCGCGGGGCCTTCAAAGATCGTGGTATTTGGCCAGTGGATGGTAGTAAGATAGTCAACGATCTT
>NW_027396419.1:0-1912 GCF_047715535.1 Aspergillus foveolatus | reverse complement strand
ACGGTGCATGCTGGACAACTACTCATTGGTTTCGCAATTGCATGTTGGATATCATGGTACCCCTTCCGTCACATCTTGAGGTTGGTGAAAGAACTGCCCTACCACTGGTCGTCCGAGTGCGCGGAAAGCAGATAAACCTGTACGGCTTCTTTAGCTTTGGCATGTATCCTGCATCAACGTGGCTTTCTTCCGAAGTTCGGATTGACAGAGACATTTACTGGGTGTTTCCCATCGGCCAGCTTCCCAAAGTGGGAACATGGATCTTTCAAGTGTGGGCGAATGGTGGCCACCTGACTACATTTATAGTTAGCTGCCAGCCCCGCCGAGGCCAAGGGTACATCTAAATAAAGCAGCAGAACGTTATGCTGTATCCGACATTCTGAGAGGAAGGCCCTGGCTGGAGCTAGCCACAGATTCGCTTTGCTCAGGGCTCAGTGATTGCCATTCTCAGCTTACTTAGCATCACACTTTTTTGGAGCGACAGGGATTGCATGACTAGGCTGGATGCCGCACCACAGGATTGAAAGCATGGTACTGTGGTCTAGGTATTGAGCTGCTAGCATGCAGGAACTGCTGATTTTGTGTCCTTGAGATGTAGTTCATTTGAAGCTAAAGATGAAGTCATCACCACCTCTGTTCTTTAGTGTCTCTTGCATAACCGGGATACGTAGGCTATCTCATGTAATAGTCAAGTCAGAGGCATCAGAAAAGTCCTTTTTCCCTCGACATTGACAAATATTTTCCAAACCCTAACCTAAAAGGCACTAAAGCAGGTCTGCCTAGTACGGCAGAGTGTACCTATTACCCAAAAGAGTGGATACTGAAGTGAAAAAAAAGTTTTTCGTACCAAACCTGTACCTGTGACCAAAAACTTGATATTCTATACATCATGCTGAGGTTTAGCCTAAGCACCGCCTTCCTATATAGACATATTTCTGATATGAAAGGTATGGTATGGAAGACGGCGGATGAAATCCAAATATTATTTTGACCATCAGTAATACCCAAGTTCGCCTACAGGGGCTACGAAGTCGTCATTGATTGTTATCAAAATACTCAGTCTAACTGCCTGCGAGCCAATTATGAATTGCCTTCTGGGTCCGGATCTGCAAACCAGCTTTGGCATGGTCAATAATGCTGTCGCGAGAGCCTGAGAGCACTAATTGCCTGTCTGCCACAGCTCAGCGTTGATTGGTACAGGTTTATAGAATATTCTGGAACTTCAGGGTGGCAAAATCAACAAGTATATAGTGACCGTGGCCCCCAGGCCCGTTTTACCGAGAGATTAGAAGATAAAGAGAGTTGGGTGACGATCGAGAAGCACCTGGAATAGTGTGCAGTACAGGATAAGAATCCTTAATTCAACCATAAAAATGTCAAGCCGCCTGATCTATGGCCAAGGACCACGTTGTTGCCACTGGTAACCGCAGATGTCGCCCGAAAATCTGGTGGAAGCCAGATCAAACGCTGCCCACAGCGAGTCACCCATTTCTCACATATAAATATATCATTCTCTGGCTGTTCAATGGAGAAATTGCAAGCTTGGTGGTTCAAAGAAAGTGAACCGCGGTCAGTATTGAGGCAGCCGTTATCTGAGAATGACAAAGTATTTACTACTATGTCAAGATGATGTTTATGCTTCTCGGCACCAGAAGCCGCGTCCCAGAGCCGGATTGTCTTGTCATCGGAAGCGGACGCCACCGTCTGCCCGTCAGGTGAGAAGGCCACTGCCCTGACCCATTTCTCATGACCCTTGAGGACCTGCTTCTCAGCACCGGAGGCCGCGTCCCAGAGCCGGACGGTCGTGTCATTCGAAGCGGACGCCACCGTCTGCCCGTCAGGTGAGAAGGCCACTGCACTGACCCATTTCTCATGGCCCTTGAGGACCTGCTTCTCAGCACCGGAGGCCGCG
>NW_027396418.1:0-1928 GCF_047715535.1 Aspergillus foveolatus | reverse complement strand
AGAAAATCGATTTTTCGGCCCATGGGCCTAAATGGGTTGACCCATTTGGGCCGGCCCATGGGTTCTGCCCAGGTCTATTTACAACTATACCGTGTTTCAAAGCCGTCAGGCCAAGGGTTAGGTCATGGTGCTGGTTTGGAGATGGCCAGTCAGGCAGGCCGGTTTTGATGGGGGATCACCGCTGCTAGCTGTATAGATAGTGAATAGGTCAAAAACACAAACAACAATGTTAAAAACAGATCTGGCTATAGAACTTTTTCCTATCTTACATTCCCATTGCGTCCTCCCATTTCAACATTATGGTTCTATCTTGATTAGCCTGATTAAACTTGTTGAGACATCTATTAGCCCCTAGACTCCCGTTTGAACATGGAACACCTGATATTCAAGAAGATCCCAGAACTACGGATTATTGTCTGCCGTCAGTGTGAGCATGCGGTTCATCCGAAGGAGGTGGACACCCATCTACGCAAAAAGCATCATATGAAGACCGCCAAGATCCAACCTATTCTGCGGACAATACAGCAATGGAATGATATCAGTGGGGAGCCTGACATGGTTTACATCCCGCGGGAACTGGATGGCGCAATTCCAATAATCAAAGTGCACACCAATGGTATGCAGTGCCGACAGGATCCCCAATGCCAGTACATTGGGACGCATATTAATACCATGCGGAAACACTGGCAACAGGTGCATGGGTGGACACAGCATCCACACCGCGGGCATGTTACTGCAGAGGAAAAACGACAAGGAGTGGTGGAGTTACAGCAGTCATACCGCAGGGTGGCATGGCAGCAGGTGTTCCCTACAAGGAAGAACTCCCATCTGGTGCACATCCGATCGCTCAACCCCGAGCCCGAAGAACTCCCGACCCCGGTGAATGAGCGACAGCGGATCGCGGCCGAGATCAAAGCCCGGGCTGTGGAGGACGAGCAGCACGTTGCCGACAACGTCGTCGAGGCAGATGAAATTCACGACGCCAACCCCTGGCTGCGGATGACGCGGTGGGCGCGGTACCTGGCCGACGTGCATTTTCAGGACCTATTAGACGTGGTGGCCACGCCGGATGCCGAACTGGCGGATCCCGTCAGCCGCGCGACCCGGGTGGTCTGGGACACCATGGCGCAGTTGGCCCGACGCAGCCAGCAGACCGTCAAGCACTGCGGCAACGGGATCCGCATGGCCGCGGTCTGTACGATGCCGAATCATACACCGCACCAGCCGCTGCGAGCATACATGGACGAGAAGAGCATTCAGGATCACGTGCGGCCGTGGCAGCAGATTTTATTGTTTGTCATCCGGACGCAGACCAGCTGGCCGTGGACAAAGAAGAAGCCGACGTATGTCATGACCGCCCGTCAGCAGAAGACATGGCGGCGGTTGTGGCAGATGGCGCAGGCTGAATTGGAGCGACAGATAGAACTAGACCTGGGCAGAACCATGGGCCGGCCCAAATGAGTCGACCCATTTAGGCCCATGGGCCGAAAAATCGATTTTCTGCCCATCGTGGGCCGGCCCATTCGGCCCATTCAACCCATTTTAGGGCAAAATTTAGTGTGCATGTGACTTTCATAATTTATGCAATTTACGCGAACTCTTGGCTGTAATGCCTTCATAACAAGAATATGGTACAATTTAGTTGAAAAAGGGAATTTTGATATTACTGCAGAAACAACTATATCTTATATCCATCTAATAACTTTGAACACTTTCGAACTCTTCCTGAAACCCGCTGTGTGTTTTGCTCAGGCAAGTCAGGCTCCTCTTCCCACGTAGGCTCCTCCTCAGGCTCGTTCTCAGGCTCTTCCACTGGCTCAATACTCCTATGTCTCTTCGAATTATACTGCGAAGGGCCCTCCTCATTGTCACTAATCTCTACAATATCCTCTTGAATACGCTCATCCATCTCTTCTTGTTGGAGCTCT
>NW_027396417.1:0-1995 GCF_047715535.1 Aspergillus foveolatus | reverse complement strand
GTCTCTGCATAACCATCGGCGAGCCGGAGCTTGCAGTTCCGATATCCAAAATAGGAAAGTTCCATATCTGACTAGCTGTCACATACGGTCGACACACCCCCTCAGCGGTCAAATGCTGACATTGATCGCTGCATTACCCGATCTGGTCATGGATGAGGTCCTTGATATCGACCAGATTGAGCATCTTGATGAATTTTTGGTGTTTTTGAGCAGGGAGAGGCTTGGTAAAGCCGTCCGCCGTCATCTGGTTGGTAGGGATCCATTTGATATGAAGTCTCCCTTCCTGGACCTCCTGCCGGAGCCATGATCTGTTGATATCAACATGGCGTAGCTTGCTTCGTTGCGCTGTATCCTTTACAAGCAGGTCAATAGTTTGCTTGTTATCACAATATACGGCAAATGTATGACCAGGGTCAAATTCCAATGATTTGAAAACTCGACGCCACCAATATGTTGCCTTAGCAGCTTCTGCTAGAGCGACATATTCCGCTTCTGTTGTAGAGGTCGTGACAGCTCGTTGCTTGCCGGATTTCCATTCAATTGGAGCCCCAAAGAGCTTGCATAGGTAACCTCCGGTGCTTTTTCTGTCTTCATTATTGGCAAATGAGGCATCACTCGCGCATATGAAGATCTCATCAGCGTACTCACTTGCGCTGAATTCAAGCGCTAGATATCGCGTATGATATAGGTAGGCAATGACTCGATTAATCGCTTCCATATGACTTGGCGATGGGTTCCTGGAGAATCTTGCGAGCTCGTTGACGGCTAGGGCTGCATCAGGCCTGGTAATGATTGTTGGAAATAGAGCTGAGCCGGTTTTCTGCTGGTATTCATGGATCTGGCCTGGTGTAGCTTGCTCTTCGTTATGGAGCAGCTTCATATTTGGCTGTAAGGGTGTTTCTGGCCATCTCGTCATGTCATTTAAGTGAAACTTTGCAGCCATCTGATCCATATAAGCATCCTGACATAGCCAGAGCTTCCTGTTGGCTCGATCTCGAATGACTCGGATGTTCAGAAACCATCCAACCTCCCCCATATGTCTTAGCTCATATCGAGCCTCTAGGGCTTCTTTGAATCGTTTTGCCTCTGTACGAGCTTCCGGGGTAGGCCTATTGACGATAATAATATCATCAACATAGAATAATACTAGCAGATTTATGCTAGTAAAGAGGCATTCTTCTTCAGGAACGGCCTCAAGCCCATATTCCTGAAGCATTGCAGATAGCTCTTCCTGCCACAGTTTAGGTGATTTCCGAAGGCCATATAATGCTTTTAAAACCTTCCAAACCTTTCCCGGTTGCTTGAACCCTTCTGGCATTCTTGCATATATTACCTGATCCAGCCAGGCATTTAAAAACGCATTGATTGCATCTTTCTGGTCTGTATCAAGGTCAAATGCAGCAACCAGAGCCATTAGAGATCTAAAAGCTCGTGCCGATGCAGTTCCTGCGCGATTCTCCTCTGCCGATCGTGCCTGAAGGTCTCCTCGTACGCAGATTCTCGCTTTGGCTTTGAGGTAATTGCCATTTTCGTCAAACTTGTATGTAAATACCCATATAACTGGCAATATCTCATGATTTGCAGCTTCATTGATGTCGACAACCTTGAAGGTTTCCTTCTGCTTCAATCCTGTATATTCCTTGCCTGCCGCAAGTATAAAATCTTGCTTTAACGGATGCTTAAGCAGCTCATTCCATGATCTGGGTGGTAAAGGCAGCTCTGATCGATGTACCCGTTTATTCAGGATTGTATTAAACGCTGTATGTAAGGCGATTTCTGATATACCAGGTAGTATGTCAGCTTGTACGAAGCTTCCATATTCGTAGTTTGGGTCTCGATTTCTTCGTCTCTCGCGCTTGCCTTCGATAATCAATGATTGATCCAATCCTTCTCGATTTCTTCTTCTGATTGGCCGTGAGCTTGACTGATCATCCTGTATCCCACCCCCTGAGCGCGATGTTGGTGTTGGAGTAACATCGCGATCAACATCTGGTT
>NW_027396416.1:0-2002 GCF_047715535.1 Aspergillus foveolatus | reverse complement strand
AACTGGCTACTTTATTGATGCTGATTGGGTATATCGAGAAGTACTTCTTGGCTTTAAACCCCTCCACGGAGCGCATACTGCTTCAAACATGTGTAGTGTTGTTCTTGAAACTAGACTTCGCCAAAACCCGCAAAACCCATTACCCGACCCGACCCAACCCGCAATTGGGTCGGGTTTTGGGTCCAATTGTCTAACCCGCACGCGGGTTATGGGTTTTGACATTGAACCCGCAAACCCAACGGGTACCCATGCGGGTTACAAACAATGCAAACACTAGGGTATGATGTACTAGCATAAGTTATGTAGATTCTATCTGTATTTTTCTGTATTCCTTTGTCACAGGCTAATTTACAGATCTTATTAGTACATCATCCCGCTGTCAATGCTTGATATCACTATTAAATCATGAGTATATCTATTGTACTAACAGACAGCTACTCCTACATTTCTACAGTTAGCCAAGACTTGTTCTTTGTAGTATGTCCGACATGTTGAGCTTGATCAGGTTAGATTGTAATATAAGAAAAGTTTAGGTATATTAAAAATAGCTCATCGCAGCAAAATCTAATAATATACAAATTCATCCTCATGCCTTGTTCTCTTGCGGGCACGTACTGATGTCTGAACCTGAGTCATCCCCTCTTTAGTTGGTAAGGGGAGATCTGTTTCTGATGCTTCATCTATATTAGTTTGCTCCTCATACTCCTTATCCTCCTCTTGATCGCTATTGGTTCAAGCTCTATAGGGTCAGGAGTGGCCTCTTGCTCCTCCTTTAATACCTCAATCTCATTCTGGGAGAGGAAATTCTTCGAGAATATGAGTTGCTCCTCCTGGATATCAAAGTTTAGAGTACAAAGAAACATCATAAGCTCTTGGACTGTAGAGCTATTTAACCTCCCTGTTGAATATATTAAGGAGCATGTAATCAGGTATAGGGGTAGAAGAAGAGAAACCTATAAACAGCTCTTCAAGCATTTATTAATATGTCTAGCTGCTAGTGTCTAAAAACCCATAATCATGATTAGAACCCGCGACAAATACGCGACAAACCCGCGACAAACCCGCAAAAAAATCTGCAAAACCCGCAAAAGCCCGCAAAAGCCCGCAAAGAACCCATGGATGACCCACATAACCCGCAAAAACCCGCAAAGAACCCATGGATGACCCACATAACCCGCAAAAACCCGCAAAGAACCCATGGTAGACCCAAATAACCCGCAAAAAACCCATGGTTGGACCCACATAACCCGCAAAACCCGCGGAAAACCCGCGAGAAACCCGCAAAATTGGTTACTTCAAGCCTTCTAGACAATGTACATACAGATCTTTGCAGAAATATATATTTGTCTCTGTTAATATTATATATAGTACCCTCTCTCTTCCATAATGACCACAACACCATAAGAGCACTAAACATCTCATTATATAACCTTATAGTATTATTTTCTTAATAGATACTTGAGTTTCATAATGTTTGGTAGGCTTGAGCATGGTTTAACAAGAGATATTATAACATGCTCAGGTATACCTTGCCAAGCCTTTTATAGCCTTATTCAAATACTTACAGGTCTATGATGTCACACTCAGAGCATGACTTTTAAAAGCTTACATTATCTAACTGTCAATAACATGACATCATCACTTTTTCGTACCCAATTCCTATCCCAAGTCCTTGTGGGAATCATCACAAATAACTGGTAGGAGGCTCAGAGCTGGATAAAATAGACAAGCTGGATAAGCTGGACAAGTCATTCAAGATTATAGAGCTCATGTGAAGTTAGTGCCAAAGGGCTCGTGTGATAGCCCTTCTGATAACAAGAGACCGGGTAAACGAATACAGTAGAAAAATACCGTATTCTATTCAGATGGCAAAGCAAATATTATGCATCTTGGCACAGAAAATTATGCAAAAATGGGTCCAGATGGGTTTTCGCGGGTTCTCATGGGCTACCCGCATGGGTAATGGGTCGGGTAATGGGTTCATGCTTTGGACCCAATACCC
>NW_027396415.1:0-2016 GCF_047715535.1 Aspergillus foveolatus | reverse complement strand
CTTAAGCAAACTCAGAGTGATAATCTCCCTGGTGTGCATACGTCAAGCTCTCTGGGGAATAGGAAAACCGAAATGAAGGCCGGCAGTTCAACTTCACCAAATGGTATTTTGGCTCCGCTACCAACAGCGAGCAGATCTCGCATCCATACTCAGAATGTACACGAAGACGACACGTTTCAAACCGGCACTACCTGGCAAAATATCTATACAACATTGCATCACAGCGTGTTTACCAGCCTAGTGTCCGGTAATCAGAATGCCCCGACATCAGGAAGCGATAATGCAGCACATTCAAGTTCCTCAAGCATATTTGACCCTTATGCAGAACCTAATACACCTTCCCTGATACCCTCCAGCCTAAAAAACTCTTGCTGCTTACATTCACAGCCAGAAACGCCCGTTGTATCGGTGAGCGTATCATTTTCTACAGCAAATGTTGCCGCCTCTGCACTAGACTCTAAAGAGCGAGCTTCCGTTGGCTCCACATTTGTTAGAACAGCGGTGACAGGGACCGGGATTGAGTCTATCAGTTCAAGGAAAAGACCGAAAGTTACGATGGATGATGAAGGTACACAGTCTAGTCCTGTTTTTGGTAGCCTCGATACCACGCGGCCTAGTGAACAGCTGCACAGTAAATCATTCAAGATCCAAGTATCTGAACACAGTCAGGAAGCTTCTATACACACTATTCCAGTACAGTTTCTGGCTTCTGTTACCGGGATGTCTGCTTCCGCGATACCGACTAGTACCTGGGTTCAGAATATCGACAGTATTTCGAACAGCTATGTCGCTTTCTTTCAATCTGGAGAACCTATCGGCACTACGGAGATTAACGAGGTATATAGATACCCCCTGACGAAATTAGCGTTAGAGCGTTTCTCCGACCTTACAGGAACCGAAGATGCAAGCCAGACGCCAAGTGTGAAGGAGAACAACTTATACCCAAGTACAACCCTCACGTGCCTGGATCATGATAGTACCCCTTCGTCAGTCAAGCAATCAGGGCTTGGATTATGCACTGAGCCTGAATTAAAGGCTTTAAGAGTCATCTCACCATCGTTTTACACGCGCACAGGCAACAGCCCAGCACATGGAACATATCTGACTTACAGTGGGACACAGAGGGTAACAGGTACCATGGACAGTACCATGTACAGTACCATGGACAACACCACTTTGCTGAACACCTTTACAACACTCACCTCACAAAGTATAAATGCAGAGTTGACTCACCCTAGCACATTAGAAGAGGGCTCCTCTGCTTCTAAAGCAGATGGTTCATCCAACTTGCACAGTGCAAAACAAAATAACATTATCATCTCAGTAGGCGTGATTTCAGCTGCTGCTCTTATTGCCATACTTTTATTCTTTTTAATGCAGAAAAAGCGGGGAAAGCAAATTAACAAGCACTCCCAGTTAACAAGAAGTGAAATTAGTCGTTCCTATGACCCAAACTGTTCATATTTCTCACTGGATTCAACTCTGGACTCTTAATTAAGCCGTCGTCTCAGGCAAAAAAAATCCGACATGAACCTTATGTTTCGTCGGTACGTGTGACTACAGCACTCTAATTGCTTATACCCTTGGAAGGTTTCTGATGTAGAAATCATACAGTCACTGATTCCACAATACTGTACCCTTCATAGACGTACACACAGTTAAAACTGATACGCCTTAAGATTGAAATGCTGTAGCATGAGATGATGTTCTGTACTGTCAATTATGTATTTTCGACCTATCATTATGCTGAGTCGGCTGCGCCGAACATCAGACATATGAAGTGTATCTAACTGCCACGGTATGTTGCTCAGACATGCTCTGCCATTTTGCTATGATGCGGTGCTGTGAAGAGCTTTGGGGGGATAAAAAATAAAATCAAAGGGTTAAGAAGGCCCGCATATAAACACGTTAAGAAAATAGGCTTTGGTTCCCTATAGTCGTTAGTCTTGGTAATTATCTCTGCCAGACGTAATTGGCCCATCAAATCCATTTTCCTGAGATTATTCTAAAGTCTGT
>NW_027396414.1:0-2061 GCF_047715535.1 Aspergillus foveolatus | reverse complement strand
TGTACGTAGTGCCTGGGAGAATTCAAAAGTGGGTACACGCGTGATATGGATGGATCCATACTGTAGCTTCTCCGATCGGAGACAACGAGGGGCATCGGAGATGTCGGGAACGTTGAATTTTGACGTGGGTCGGACTGCCAACATCTTCTTATACCTCGTTCATAGTGCCGTGGGCCACTAACTATTGGTATTTTGCCTCTTTAATATCCAGGACTGCTTTATGTCGGCGTGATGGCGAACAATCTATCGTCTCGAGGTCTGGCTTTGGAGGCAAATAAGCCAGTCTTTTTCGATGTCCTCAACAATCTCTGGGATCCATCAAACCCGGATGGAATTGTGAATATAGGACTAGCAGAAAATGTAGGACGATCTGGCCATCATTTAAGCAACCATCATACTAATGCGATTAGGGGTTGATGCAAACTGAGATGAAGTCCTTCATTAACTCACAGGTGGGCTTTCTACCTCCAAATCGCACGCTTATCGTCCAATATTGACGGCCATCACTAGAAAGCCGCGGAAAGTCACTCTCTGACCTACGGCGATGGCTTCACCGGCTCCAAAAAGCTCAAAGAGGCCATGTGCCATTTCCTGAACCGCCATTTTCAGCCATACAGGCCTCTACAGCCATCACACATGTGCATCACAGCGGGGGCTAGTAATGCCATTGAAAACAGTGCCTGGGCACTGTGCGATCCAGGTGACTATGTGCTCGTGGGTCGACCTTACTGGACGACGTTCAGATCCATTTTTGGGAATCGTGCAGGGTATGTCGTGTACTTTCTTGATCATTATTTCGTTGTTGTAACCCCGCTAACGAAGTAGTGTCAACATACTCGAAGTTACAATGGGCGATATAGACCCAATGGGCTTGGATGCGATTTTGCGGTTTGAAGAGGTTGCGGAGCAAGCGAGGCTTGAGGGCAAGAAAGTCAAGGCTATCCTCTTGTGTTCTCCGAATAACCCGCTAGGTATGTCGCTCTTTTACCCTGTTTGAAATACTCCGACATAGTACCCATGGATTAACTGGCCACAGGGCGCTGTTATCCGGAAGAAGTCTTGAAGAGCTACATGAGGCTTTGTCAGAACCTCGGTATACACTTGATTTCCGATGAGCTATATGGACTGTCTGTGTGGCATAATCCTTCCATAGACGATCCAACATCATTTACGTCGGTCTTATCAATCGACACAAATAATCTGGTAGACCCGCAACTCATTCACGCCGTCTGGGGGCTGAGCAAGGTAGATATCTCCTTGCCCTATTTCAAAATGATTACTGACCGATTGCCGCAGGACTTCGGCGCAACCGGCCTACGAATCGGCGTTCTCATTAGTCAATCAAATCCCCAATTCCTGAACGCCTGTGAAAGCATCTCGTAAGTGAGTACTCTTCGGAAAAGAGGCCAAGCTAACAAGCCGAAGACTTTTCAGCTTCCCATCGAGCCTCGCAGATAAGGCAGTAACTTCTTTCCTTGCTAACGACATGATCACGGATAGCTTTATTTTCACGAATCGAGCACGGTTATCTGAAAGCTATCAATTCGTCACGGGGTTCTGTCGAGCCAACGGTATACCATATACACAGTCCAACGCGGCCCTTTTTGTGTGGATAAATCTTGGGGCTATAGCGAAAGACACCACAATGACAGATGATGAAATTCTATCTCGCACACGACGTGAGAAGGTTTACTTGACTTCTGGGGCTACGTATGCAAGTGAAGAGCAGGGCTGGTTCCGCGTGGTGATGGCGCATCCTCGGCATGTTCTGGAGGAAGGGTTGAATCGGATGTTACGGGCCCTTAGGTAGATAGTGTAATAAGTCAATATTATTTTCCTGAAGATCTCGAACTACATGTAGTTACCTAGCCTGCACTCTCCAGTCCACTCCGATTCCAGTGACGGCGGCTCGGTTAGCCGATTTATGTGCATGTTGAAACACCCTAATGGCAGTCTGCCCAGTCCAGTGACGTACTTGGCCTATGAAAATCCGCTCAGAATTGGCAAGTGACAATGAAACGAACCCTAGTTCTTTTGTTTATGTATGAGGTGGTTCTAGAA
>NW_027396413.1:0-2086 GCF_047715535.1 Aspergillus foveolatus | reverse complement strand
GTGGATTCTGATTTAGTTATGCAGTTAGATGTGGCGCTTCTGCGCTACCTTGGAACCGCCAGAGGAGTATTCCGGCAGGGACCAGTCTTGGCCTCCACCAGTGGCACGGGTGCTAGGCTCCGAAAGGCACACCCCTGCCGCCGTGCCATCTCCGTCTGGAAGCCTGTGGTGGAATCTGTCGGACCAGAACAGGGTCTGTTCAGAGTTTATCCTGGGTCCCATCATTTGAGCTCGCAGGACGAGGTGCGAAAGAGCGGAATTCAGGCAGTCGACATACGAATCCCTGCTGACCAAGTCCTTTTCACTCATGGGGGACTCTGGATTGAGGAGAGAAGCATGGACGGCTTCTTGCTGTGGATGGGAATGTCAACCGAGATCATCGGCCTGCATATTGACAAATACAGTCTGGAATTCGTGGCGCTGGCCCATGGTGCCGCCCCATTCCTTTCACGGCACCAACCGCCTGAAATCGAGATCACTCCTGCTCCTAAGATTTCCCACCCTATTTCACGTCAGTTAGGGACACCCAGTGGTCGCTCGCTCACTGCCATCCAAGTCCTTGATATCGTCTCGGTATCTTTCCCGCAAATCATAGAATTCATCGATAAGCTGCAGGAGCCAACGGAGTTAATCTTGCAAAGATACTACACGGCCCATAATCCAACAGTGACATTTTTTTCTGTGGGTTATGATAATGATCCAGAAACTTGGTTCCTACGTGCTCTTGTCGTACGATATCTCACCAAGCTCTGTCGTTCGAGAGGGAAGACAATAAAGGGCTTCGTCCAGGAGGAGGGCTTGCCGAACGCTGCACAGAATGCCATTTCAAATGGCCACAAACTCGATTGGCTGGAGCAGATACTCGAGAATCCGGGCATATGGCTTGCTCTGATGGGCGTTTTTTCCCGGCTTGGCCACCTCCCTACTCGGGAGTTAGAGTCTCTTGGAACTTTGATTTCCGGGTATCAAGATGTTTTAGAAAAGGCATCGAAATGGTCACCCTTGGTGGATAACTGCAGTCGGCTGTACAGTACTTTGGTTCTCGGCCTCTAGAGGCGCTGCTTGTTGATGTATATCGAGTGCGGCCAGAGAATGCGACTTCTCCTGAATGGTTCGATCGATCAGTAGTTTGTGGAGAAGAGAGTTTGATCACCGGACCCACTGTCAGTATGGCGGGTCTGACTGGAAGGCTGGCCAATCGATGAAGGCAGCAACCCCCTAGCTTCCTCACCGTTCCCCGAGACTGTCACAATAACATTTACTTCCAAAAGATTCTACGAGTCAGCTCCGGCTGTCCAGCTACTGAGCTTTTTCTTTCATTTTTCATTTTTTATTTATCTCTGCGCCTTCACACCCCCACCCGGACTCATGGCGAGAGCTCGGACTCCAATGCTGGAAAAAATCTGGGGCAGGGAGGGGTTGCGCTTTGTTTCGTATAGTCTAGGCCAGCTTGGAAACACAGGAATAGCTGCAGGTGGACAAAACTGAAAGGTAGACCCAGCCACTGACGGTATCATATCGGCATCGATCAGGAAGATCTTAGGACATAATAGGCTCGCTTACGGCGCAGGGACTCGAGCATTCTGTGATTTGGAGTAAAACACGTACCTCCGGGAAAGTGTCCCATATTGGAGGTCCTGTGTCGCCAGTCAGCGCGAACTTTTTCAGGCTAAGCTATTATATATCCCAGTCAAGGTGTGCATAATACGATACCCTTGCCCACTCTGCAGTTTGCTGCTTCAACTTTTCTACCATTCGCTCTTCTGCAGCTGGTGTGATCCCACCATGCGCCATTATACTGCAGCCTCCTACGACTGTCCAGAGCGCGAACCTGGCAGCGGTGATTTGACCTTGTTTTCGAATTGTCTTCATTCAAGCGATGAAGACTTTGTAAGTACATCTCTTTACTTCATAGCCGTTTATTGATGTTGTTAGTGGGAACCCGTTGGCACGCTAGCACCGCCTACGCCACCGTCATCACCTCAGTCTGGCAGCAGCATCCTGCTCCGCAGAAATTCGTTCGATACGGATGATGGATACGAGTCCCCTGGTTCTAGCCTCTCGTGCGTGACCTGGGCCTTGGACC
>NW_027396412.1:0-2088 GCF_047715535.1 Aspergillus foveolatus | reverse complement strand
GTACATTAATGTTGCAGAAACCTTATTTAGGACCAGGTTGAGGGCATGGCCGACAACCAAGATCCAGGCCATAGCCTGTGACACCTTGTATTGCACATGTGATTCAGCTTAGTCTAAATAAGCTACTTGGAAGGCTTAAGGCTACCCCACACAATGAAGAGGCTGAATTAGAGTGGTCAGATGAGCAAACTCATTTGTTTTAAACTAAGCGCTCAGCAAGGCAAATTACAGATACACTAAAAAAGGTACGCTTATTCTACTCTATATATGGAAAGACATATATCTCATGTACTATTTCTAAGCTTCGAGGACTTGCTGTCTTTATTAATGCAAGTCCCCAGCGACGCGAGGCATTTTTGGGCCTACAAGACAAAGAGTCTCGGCTGATTCCAATTCAAGATATCCGAACCCGCTGGAATTCAACATTCTTGATGCTTAATCGTGCTAAAAGACTCCAGTTAGTCTACAATCGCTATTGTACGGATCATCAGTACCTCCATTTTCAACTAGATCCAGAAGAATGGCGGCAGATTGATTATCTTCTTCTTCT
The DNA here is from genome assembly GCF_047715535.1 of Aspergillus foveolatus. Classification (NCBI taxonomy): domain Eukaryota; kingdom Fungi; phylum Ascomycota; class Eurotiomycetes; order Eurotiales; family Aspergillaceae; genus Aspergillus; species Aspergillus foveolatus. Next base: position 1,538 of record NW_027396412.1, on the reverse strand, counting down.
TACAAAGCCTTTCTTTGACTTCACTATAATGTTATCAAGGACTCGAGATATTACTGCCCATAATATCTTTAGTATCTATAACAAGCTTTTCTCTCATCTTGATGATGCTGAAGCTAAGTTAAAGAATAAAGGTGTGATCTGGAAGAAGCAGATGCTCCAGGCTCTACAGGCAGCAAAGAAGAAGCTCTCGAAATACTATATGGCAACTGATTATGAGACATATGGTGATATCTACGCACTTGCAACAATCCTGTGTCCTTCAAAGAAGCATCGCTACTTTGCCTCAACAGACTGGCAAGGGAATATTGATTATGTGGCGCGTTATCATGACGTCCTTGAGCAAGAGTTTCGTCGATATAAAGAGCGGCTTCAGAAAGAGGCAGATCCTATATTATCAAAGAATCATCTTGAAGAGCTTTTTGATGATAACTGTGATCTAGATGCAGCTTGTGCCTCACAAAACCAGCCATATGAAGAGAACCTGGAGCCTCAGGATGATGAGATTGCACGATATATTGTGAGAGGAATTGAGAAGCAGAAGCCTCAGGTATACTGGCGAGAGAATAGGAATGAGTTTCCTATTCTAGCTGCGATGGCCCGAGATATTCTCTCTATACCTGCTACTGGTGCAGGTGTAGAGCGGCTATTTAATTGTGCCCGTGATATATGCCACTATCGCCGTGGCCACCTTAAGCCTGGAACAATCCGGGATCTGATGCTCTACCAGTTTGCAACAACCTTTGAGATTGAGCAGAAAGAGATTGAGGTAGTCAAAGAGTATCTCTCTGCCAGAGAGGCTGCTCTCCTTGACCAAGCCAGAAAGCCAGTTATTCAGCTTGAAACTCTTGAGCCTATTAGTGATCGTGAAGAGGAGGATGAACCACCTCGTCCGGAGGACACACAGCAGATGAGGATGTTAGATGAGGGTTCAGAGGTTGAGAGCCTAGAGACCTATCAACCTCTATACAGGCAGAGCCAGCATAAACCAAGTAGAAAGCGCTCTGCAGAGGCTGTTGATGATGACAATAATCTTCCTGAAATGCCAGCAGAGGGTACGCAAGGAAGACCTGGGCAAGTTCGGAAGCTTCCAAAACTGCCTGAGGGATTTGAGCTTGCAAAATAGTATATTGCAATAGTACATTGCTTGATAGTATTTAAAGTGAAATTAACAGAAAACTACTCTTCATCAAAGATGCATTTCAAGCCAAATACCAACAAATACCAAAAAATACCAGCAAAACTTCATAAATAATGCATGCTTAAATAGGCAACTAAACTTGGCATGTTTGCTGTGTTTATGATCCATTGGAGCTCCGCAAGAATCCAGAGGATCCTAAGGACCATCCGCAATCCGCACTAGCGCGGATTGCGGATGCTGATTTGGATCCTCATCCGCAAGTTGCGGAGCGGATGGTAGTAACTCCAAGGATCTTGCGGATCCTGCCGCAGCCTAACCAGCGTGCTGTTGACAACTAGACTTCTTCAGAGCCCAAGAATTAGACCTCGGCAGGCCCATGGGTTACCCATCATGGGTAGAC
>NW_027396411.1:0-2150 GCF_047715535.1 Aspergillus foveolatus | reverse complement strand
CTGGCGATCTTGTTTCTTTTCTTTTCTTCTTTCTTCAGCGTGTTCTTCTGCAATAATCCTACTTGTAGGATAGTGAATGGCATTAGCCCGTGACAATAGTCTATCTATTATTACTAACTTTAATCCTCCAGGCATGTAGAATAGAGAGATCTTTAAACTATCCCTCTATATAGTGCTTTCCCTTGAAGATAATAGTTGATAGAACTGACCACCCAGTTAAATTGATGCATTTAATAGTGGTAACCCACTCTTGATCCCCTGGCTATATAAGCCACAGTTTACCTGGCATTTCTGCTCGAGAAACCACTTTTGTTGTTGCAATTAGGCCTATAGCAAAGCCAGTTTCATCAAAATTGTAGATATCTTCATCCAATATACTATACTCAACTTTGACCCTCTGTATCTCATTAAAAAATGGGCAGATTATCTCAGGATCTTCACAGAGCACTCTCTGGCAATTAATCTTTCAAGCAAACCAAGTTTTAACTTCAGGGCATCTCTTGGTAAACTCTGTAACCTAGTTCTTTCTAATTGGTCAAGATGGGGTTGAGGATTCATCCAGGATAAGTTGTGCCATCTCACATATGCACGAGGGCCTGGGGGCTGCTCCACAAATATCAAGTAATACTATCCATCCTATTAAGACCTCTTCTTGATATAGTGATAGCCTATGCTGGTAGTTATGGCACTCTGCTTGAGATTGACGGCCATGAAGCTCTTCCTTAAAGTGTATTTAGATAAATTTTGTATGCACGCGCTGCGGGCGCAATTTTTTGAAATTTCCTATTTTTGATATCTCGAATCGCGCACTCGATTCGGCCCTCTTGCTCAACTAAATCTTGGGTCGTTTTACGCGCTTTTGGCGGCATGATGGTTGTTGAAAGTTGAGGTTGATACACGCGTTGTGGTGGATGAGAAAACTACCTTCCGCCCGGGACGCACCTACCGCCCGGGATTTACGTTAGTACTAACTTAACTGGTAAACATAAGCTGTGGTTAGTAATAGATAGTCGATAACGTAAATCCCGGGTGTCCCGTACTTCCCGGGTCATCCGTGCATGCTGTATTCCATATAAATCATGACATTTTAAACTTGAATAGCTTAACAACCACTAAATAAGATAGCTTACGGCAAATAACATAAGAATAAAAGTTATTCACTTTTTATTATATACAGTTTTTAAAACTTTAAATTGTAATATTAGCTTATAATTTTAAATTACAAAAAAATACGTCTGTAATAAATATTACCATGGTAATTAATAGGATTTCAAGGTTAGTAACCTTTGCTTCGTACAAGCTCCACCTCCTCAACAGCAGTCTCTAATGAGACCCCATCTGCCTCCCGGGCATAGATCTCATCAACTATCACTTTTCGACGGCTAAAGAGTACACGATCTTTAGCATCCGGGCGCCAGGCTGCACCGTACAAGCTCTCAAAAGATTGAACAGATGGCTGGTTACCAAACCCAGAGGCCCACTCCCTCCACAGCTCTGGCACAGTTTGAACCGTACGAGAAAGCTGGTACGGTCGTTCTCGAAATCGCCTTCACCAATAAACATATGACAGTTCTTACTCTGCCCCACTACCAAGGCCTTAGCGCGAGTATTTTATTGAACCACAGCACTGAGATGGTGGCCTTTGTGCCTTTCCTGCTGTACGGCACTGCAACCGTCAGCTCTGGACGCTCCAAGTAATGCCAGTCATTGCCTGGTGATTCATCCACCGGCTCTATATAGTATCATTCTCCTTCAAGTGTTTATCGTTGGTTTCTGAAAAGATCAAGCCACAAGATATTTCACAATGTATATGAAATTCCTCTATTTTTTTGTTCCAAAGCCAAGTTGCTCGTACATCTCGTGATTACCCCTCCTCCAGGCGGCTAATGCAGATATCTGGTTGGCGAGGATCAAGTCACGAGACTGGCCGTGAGGCTGAAGGTAATCAACACTTCGAGATACTGAGAGGCTTGTTGCTTTTACCTTTTACTTCACCAGCAGCTGTCTATCCAACCAAGACACTAAGACTGATTCTTTATTTGAAACTGTTAAATTTATCATTATCGACTTGCGCAGATGCGCCCATCCAGTCGGGACGAATTTGCGATCGCGATCATCTGCGCGCTGACACTCGAAGCAGAGGCAGTTGA
>NW_027396410.1:0-2188 GCF_047715535.1 Aspergillus foveolatus | reverse complement strand
AAGGGGGGAGGAAGATATCTGCACTTCTATCTTTTGTTTCTTTCTCTAAGCTTGTGATACTCGTTTATACAGGACAGCTAGTTGAAAACAATACTGCCCATGCCTGTTACATAGAGAACAACAATCATACTTCATACTTCAATTGAACTCTTTGCTGAACTTGCAACACCATCTAATATGAGTCCATAGAGAAAGTGAAAGGTTTATAGTTTAATGTTTAATTTTGAGGTGCTAGGTTTTTACAGCTATTATGATTTCAGCAATATAACAGCACCAATTATAGAAGATTATTTCAGATTTAAGATACAATTTTAGGAAACTAATACCAGGCAATATCATCCCCAAGTAGATAAGCCATAGTAGTTTTCAAAGGCAGCAAGGGTCAAATTAAAAGATCCCAAGGTATTCCCACTTATATAATTAGTGCTCTCTGCAGCAGCTCCAATAATCCTATATATTATTATGTTAGCAGATTTTCTAAAAATATGATAGTCATTATCGTCAAGTGCCTACCCAGGTATTAAACCAATATGGATACTGCACAGTTTTAGTAAAGTAACTCTAGGGCTACAGTAATATGTAGGTTACTTACCCAATTATGCCCATTCCAATTATTGCAAACAGGCTTCGTGTTCCAGTGACCCCAGCAATAGTAGTCCCCACAGTCCTGTGCATTTGCTCCGGAGAGGAGCAAAACTGAAGCTGTTATAATAGTTAAGAACCTCATTCTGGAGTGTTCAAATAAGAGCAAGTCCTTGGCTCAGACGTTGAACAAGCGAAGCAATTATAGTGAAGAAAAAAAAATTAGGATCAGAATTTAGAAGCGAGGATGGTCTATTTATAATAATTTCCAGTAGGTATAGCTATATACACGTGACTTAAATTACCTTGGTAAGTAGACAATGTCTAGACAGGCCGTTTACATAGATGATGGGTTGACCTCCGCAGGGCCATGGGCGGGAAGTGGGCGGGGAATGGGTATGGCTAATGGGCAGAGACCTGTACCAACCGACCACACATGCCAAGGCTAATGATGAGGTAGAATTTAAGTCAGAATGTGAGGAATAGGGTAGGCTGACTATGAACAGCCATGGCTCTAAAAAGTATATTGTATCAGATAACGTCAACAACTTCCCAGAAATATTGGAATGTATATAAACCCTCTTGCTTCTCGAAAAACAAAAGTTATGAGTTAATTGATTCCTCTTAGGCATTTAGGTTGGCTAGATATGAGGAGATATAAGAAGTAATGATATCATTGATATCTTTCATAAAACTCTCTTCTCACCAGCTAATGTTAACTAATAGTTGGCACCTTATATACTTTTAATTGTAGGAAGTTTCCATAAATTGGTCAAGGTGTGAAGCTTTCATACTGTAACGGGCGTAGGCAGTATTATTTTCAACTGGCTGTCCTGTATAAACGAGTATCATAAGCTTGGAGAAAGAAACAAAAGATAGAAGTGCAGATATCTTCATCCTCTCTTTATCAACCTTTCCTAATCATACGTCAAGAATTCCGACTTCCCACTTCCCGGACTTGCATGCTGACGGACCTCTTTCCCGAAGTTATGAGACGGATCTCTTTTCTTACGAGGCCGCAATTCCGGGGCTGCACACTGATGTTGCAGAAACCTTTTTAGAACTAGGTTGAGAGCATGGCTGACAACCAAGATCCGGGCCATAGCCTGTGACACACGGCACGCTTGCTCAACATCCTACAGAGTGATCTTTGTATTGGCATTGGCCAGTACTGTCAAACAAGATATGGCGCAAGTCATTTTACAGTGACCTGGGGCTCAAATGTCGTTCTGGGTAGTCTTGACTTTGTAAGTTGTTAATATCGCTTGAGACTAGATCTAACTTGGCTAGATTTGGGATAAATTGTTAAGCAATTTTGTCAACAACTCCAAAGCAGTGTTTAGTAAATATTGGCAGGTGGTTATGTCAAGTGACCTGCAGCAGATAATGCTGATTCCCAAAAATAATATATCAAATCTCATCCTGCTATTCTTCCCTACCCCAGCCAACTATAAGAATGGTGTTCTTATGGGTAAGAGTCTGCATATCCCCGCCTCAATTGCTGTCACGGGCGTAGGAAGTATTGTTTTCAACTAGCTGTCCTGTATCCACGAATATCACAAGCTTAGAGAAACAAATAAAAGACAGAAACATGAACCCTCTCTCC
>NW_027396409.1:0-2235 GCF_047715535.1 Aspergillus foveolatus | reverse complement strand
ATATGCTTTGCCTGAATGGCAAGCTTGGTAGCAAGTTCGGACCATTGGACTCCGGGCGTGTTGATCAGTATCGAGCATATTGGTCACGTTGGTCACGTTGGTCATGTTGATCTTGTTAATCCTGTTGATCATGTTGTTGATCATGTTGTTGATCATGTCCAGTATGTCCGGCTTATCCGGCTCGTCGCAATTCGGGCAATGCTCGAATCAAGACTTCGGGCGTAGCTCGTCACATCCTCCTATACAAGCTTGATTCTATAATAAATCCTATCTTTCTAGTATAGTAGTGGTTCTTTAACTTTATATTGTTTAAAAAGTCTTAAATATTTCTAGTATTGCCTTGGTAGCTTTATATAGAGATTAATATATCTTTTTAGGGCCAGTACCTTCTATATATCTACTAATAAGATTATAAATATTTTAATATCTTGGCTATAATATCTTTTTCTTTATATAAATCTTATAGTTATAGCTAATATCTACACTATATCTAGCTTTAAGGCCTCTTTATAGTACTTTATATATAGACTCTAGTAGTATAGAGGTATAGCCTGCCCTTTTTAGTCTTTAACCTTCTAGTATATTACTCTAGCCAGGAAAGTCCTAAGATTAAGTTATAGTCTAGATTATTAGGTATTATATAGAAGTAGGCTCTTTTTTTATATATACCCTATTATCTAGCTAAATCTATATAATCTATATAATATTTTCTTTATTCCTGGTTACTCCCCTGAAAAGTTTTAGGTAGATAGGTATTATAGATATTTAATATATCTTAATAAATTTATTACTAAATACTCTATAGGTCAGGCAGCCTGTATCAATTATTATATAAGTATTATATATATAGTTAACTGGCACTTCTACTAAGAATAGGGAGGTATGTATATACAAGCTATTAAAATCTTGCTAATTAAGTAGTATTTTTCTAGCTATATAACCTCTCTATACATGACTTTTTATAGAGGCTATTTATTTTCTAACTTGCTCTGCCTATAGTTATCTATTTAGTCTTATTTTTTTTAGACTATAGCTACCTGCCTAGGGTACCTAGTAGATTTTATAAAGTAAATTTATATAAAATAGTTAAGATCTCTGCAGTATAAGTATTTATTCTTAGATAATTTTTTTACTTCTCCTCTGCAAGTAGCTAACTTTTCTTGAGGTCTTAGCTCTTTTATATAAAGGGCCATGACTTTTTTTTATAGGGCTATAATTTAAGCATAGGTAGCTTCCTAGTCTATTTAATTAGAAATTCTAATCTAGTCACAGCCTCCTGCTAGTTTTATACAAGTAATATATATAGAAATAGTAGTATAAGATTCTTTCTATATAAGCCTGGCTACTTTCTAGAGGTTATAGTTAATTTTATATAGTTAATTATAGTAGTTATAATATAAATCCTCTTACTTAATACTAACCATAGCTTTTAATAACTTAATATTAATTACCATGTCCAGTAAGGCCTTCTTCTAGTTATTATCCTAATTAATCTCTCTAGTATTAAGAAGTTCTTTATTAATTTTAAGAACTCTTTAAAGTTATATCTCCCTTACTTTATTATATTTACTTTTATAAGAGCCTTCTCCTGGTCAGGATTACTAAAGACCTTGTCTAGTATTATAAAGAAACCTGTTTATAGTACAGGAATCTTAGATCTCCGGTAAGCTAAGAGCTATAGTAATATATACTAGCTGGCTTTTCCTCTCAGGCAGCTATAGACATAGTAAACTTGTTCCTTCTCTATAGGGTAGTAGGTAGTATTAATTATAAACTTTGTATATAGATTTACCTAGAAAGAAGGGTAATCCTTAGAGTCTTCTCTAGTAAAGAGTTTAAATATCTGGGTAATAAAGATATGGATAGCTTTATTTATAGGGGGTTGGTATTGCAGATATAACTATAAGAGTAACTAGTAGATAAGTTCTTAGTTATCAGTTCTATATAGCCTGTAGTTCTGCCTGTAAGCTATTATTCTCCTCTTGGAGCTATTATATCTAGGTATATATCTCTGTATAGAGCTCCTGGAGCTGCTATAGTAATAATATAATACTTTCTTCTTTTATTATTATAGTAAAAGGTCTCATCATACTATTATCAAGATTAGTACGCGATCCCTAATATAATAGGACATTATTTAGGAGTAGGCTTCGTCAAAACCCATTTTGGGTCGGGACCTCGGACCCAAAACCCAACCCAAAAACCCAATGGGTAACCCACTGGGTTCCCAAAAAA
>NW_027396408.1:0-2266 GCF_047715535.1 Aspergillus foveolatus | reverse complement strand
GCGGATAGTTGGATATCGGAATACATCCATATCCGCGGATAATGCGGATTTGGATATGCGGATTTGGATATATCGCGGATGTTGCCGCAGTCTACCACAGACTCAGGTCCTGACCTTAGACCCATCACAGGGTATGTCACAGTCTAATCTTGGTGTTTTCCTGGCTATTTCTCGGTCCGGCTCAATCTCGATCTCTGTAATGCGAGCACCTGTGAATTCCCTGTGGTGGCTACCTGATTGGTGCATTGTCAGAGCTTTCAGGTTGACGAACTTACACAGCTAGGGTTAGGCATGATTTCTTAGGAAGTTTGGAGCACCGCCACGAGTCGCAGGCAATTTTATTTTGTGGGTGTGCACTCATTATGAGTCATTTCGGCTGCACTCACTGCGCAGCCTAAACTAACACTAAAATAGACGCCGCCTGGAATTACTGAGACCTTAAATGTCTGAGTGAGAGCGGGGATATTCGATACTACTTGCATTTCCCTCTAACACTTAAAGACAAACATCAATGGCAACAGAATCTCATGCCATCGTCTTTGGGGCAGCTGGACTGCTCGGATGGGCGACCTTGAACCAGCTGCTCTCTGGTTACCCCTCGTCAAGCCCTTTCTCTCGTGTCACTGCGGTCCTCAATCGGCCCGTCTCGGAGCCGGACCTCTGTTTGCCTTCAGGACCAAACCGACCTTCTTTTGGGCTAGTTTCGGGGATAAATTTGCTACAGGCAACCGGAGATGATCTTGTGAAGCAACTGAAAGAAAAGGTCCCGGTCGCGGAAGGGATAACCCACGTCTTTTATTTCGGTAGGTATTGATTAGAACCAGGTTCTAGACAAAGATATACTAATATGGTTCAGTCTTCGCGCCGTTCAACGATGACCATATCCAAGAGTGTAGCCAGAACTGCGGTATCATGCAGCGACTGGCCGACGCATTAAACATTATCGCTCCAAGGCTCCGATCATTTGTGTATTCCGGCGGATCAAGAGTAAGCATTTGGTCACAGCGGGAGTGGCGACTAACATTAGCAGGGATACGGTATTTACAATCCTGGTGGCGTTTTCCAGCCACCACTCGAAGAATCAATGGCCGACAACTTACCAGAAGACTACGCCAAAACAGTCGCATATCCGTGGTTCAGAAAGATCCTAACTGAAGCCAGCAAAGATCGCGATTGGACCTGGACTGAGGTCTGTCCGGATGCTGTGGTTGGGTTTTCTCCTAACGGCTCCGCGTACTCTCTTGCCCTTCACTGGGCGCAATACCTTTCTTTATATTCATATAATCATAGAGGATCCACCGACAAAGAGATGGAGGTTCCGTTCCCCGGAAGCGAAGCTGGCTATCGGTCGTTGTATACGCCTGTGTCGAGTAAAATCCTTGGTCGCATTGCAATCCATGCAGCGCTACATCCAGAATCATGCGGCGGAAGGATCATCAACATTATAGACAATGATAAACCCGTCAGCGCTAGCGACCTATGGCCGGGGATTGTGGCCTGGTTCGGGCTGAAAGGGGTTGGACCAGCGGAAGAGGACACTCTTAAACCGAGTGAATATATTGAAAAATACCGCCATCTGTTTGCTCAGACTGGGATTCCGAAAGGACTGACCTGCGGTGTTGGCAGTGGGAATAAGCAATTAGATTCTGTTGGGTGGTGGCTTGCTTTTGACCGACAGTTTAGTCCCAAGAGGTTGAGATCGGTCGGATTTACTGAGCAGCGAGATCCGGTTGAAGGCTGGTTGGAAGCATTCGAGAGATTTAGAGAGGCAGGGATTATTTTTTGAACTTCTGTGTCTAGTACTACTGTTCCAGTATTAGGTCAACTGGTTGGATGTTGCACAAGGGATTCTAAGGTACCATGAGTTAAAAAGTGGCTCTGGCGGACTTTTAGGATGACGAGTCGCATTTTTGAGCAATATAAGTCTAGAGTCTTTGGGTACCTCTTTGGGGTATTACTGCTACTTGAACCGCCACTCAAATACTAGCTTGCATTCGCTTGAATCACTGTTCAAACGTCTGCTAACATACAGCTCGCTGCATGGTTGACTGCATGGCTTACTGCATGGCTTACCGTGTGCTCGAACACCTGCTCAACTCTGTGCTCCATTGCCTGGTACATGTATGGTGGACTCCGTGCTTGGGGGGTTCCCTAACTGCGCGCTTGACTACTTACAGTTCTACTGCAAAAGTCTCCGTACAGCGGGTCGGAACATCAAAATATATAAAATCATCGCGACGCTTCAAATAGTCATTACGCCACAACT
>NW_027396407.1:0-2346 GCF_047715535.1 Aspergillus foveolatus | reverse complement strand
AAATAGGGAACTCTGCTTCCCGAGGAGACTGAACACAGGATAGGGAAGATAACCGAGACTAAATAAGCTGATGGGAATTAGAAGTGGCATCCTCGACAATGAGGGCTCGGCTTTGAATACTTCCATGATATCTGACTCTAGGTCAAGAGAACTCAAGTTATTGAAACCGGCAGTTTTCTGTAGCCATTTGCATTATTCCATTCATTAATTATATACAGCTCCCAAATTTACCTTTGAGTTGAGATGCAATTTTTTGTGGTTACACGTGCGGGTTGTGGCCAACCATCTGGATAGATATATGAGGAAAGGCCTAACCTGAAGGGTTCAAGCCACGATGATTATATTCAGGTTAAATATCACTATAAAGTGACACCATCCCCAGACATTGTTTTATTCAGAACTTTCGTTGTTTGCAGACATTTTTGAAGATTTGAATACTCTTTTCTAGTATCTTCTAATCTTTATACAAACTCTTTTCTACAAAATCCTATCAGATTGTTCGGCTAGCATCAACTTCTGGCTCGTCAGCGGCATTCAAGTAATACTAGCAGGGGCAAGTATATCATATCTAGTTTTGTATAAAAAGTTGCAGATTTTGTCAAGGTGATTACATAACCATGGATTGTCTGCCGGTCAAGCCAAGTTGGACTGAGACTAAATCGGCCTAACGCAAACTTGAAGGGGTAATAAAGGGGTGCGAAAGGCGACACAGGTGTTCTGTTCGAATGTAAGCCTCATTTTTCAGGGATATTTTGGAAAATCATTCCAGGCTTGTGTAGATTCCATCTCTCGGTGAGACGTGTTCTCCAAGACATGCTCGAGCATGTTTGTGACGTCGGTTACAGGGCTGTAACTTGTACTGCAACGCTCTGGATGAGAATTTGAGTAGTATAGAAGCAGCAGATCTGTAATGGCCCGCTCAACCGAGTCCTGCAGTTCTTTGAGAAGGGTATAACACTCTCTGTAGAATCTGTTTTGAGCACGATGAGAGCCAATTTCACGCAGTAGAGTCAACTCGACTTCTTCCATTTTTGTGATCAACTATATTTTACTCAACCAGTGCCGTGAAAGGACAGAACCTTGTATAATTGCTCTGCCTACCATATACTTCAGTTCTTCCCAAGGCCTGATGCCAAGCTAGTCTAGGACGTTTTTAATATAACTAAGCTTGGCTTAACTCTCCCAGCTTTATAGGGACCAGAAGGCTCGGAACTAGTGCTTGAGAGGGGAATAAAAGTCTAAAATAGGCTGGTACCTACAAGGCATTCTAATATCAAGGAGCACCCAAAGTATTTATAACGGCTCCGTCATCTGTGTCATGGGAAATGGGAAGCTTTGTATGCACTAGCTCTCATACTGGTTGTCTTTATAATTTTTAGAGGGGTGGCTATTCAGGGAAGCATTGCCGGTGTGTCGCAACCTCAGACACAATCTCGCCACCTCCACCACCCTTATTTGTTGATGGCCTCTCGTGAGTGGCTTTCAAAAACGTAGTTGCGATACAAGGTCCACAACACCCAGCTTCTAGAATAAGTTGAAGGCCTTCTTTTTTGTCTTAATTTTCAAAGCATCTTCGCGTCAGATCCGGGAGATAGACTATCAGAGGGCCCAAATATCCCTTTTGCTTTAAAGCTGGACCATGCGCATATATTATTATTCGGTAAAAACTGAGGCTGTCTCCATTGAAGAGCTCTATTTCGTTTTTCAAAAAGTCAATATGATCCAGTCGCTTTGTTAGGTAGGGGTTATCTTTAGCTGAAAGTCTCTTAGTCGACCACTTTGTCTGAGTTCTGAAAGTTGATGTGACAGGTAATCTGTGCCTTCACAATTCGTTACCTCTAACACGAACGGATACGCTGACCTGAAGAGTCCGAGAACCATAGCCGAGCCATCATCAAATAGTACGCTCTGGAGCGATAATTGTTGGAGGTCAGCAAAATGTGACCTGTGTTTTATGCAAAGAGCGAAGACAAGGGTCACTGGTAGCCGCTGACAGAAGCTTAATCGCAAGTCTTTGAGATGCATCGAGTTGTTTGCAAGGCACTTATTGAGAATCATTAACTGGCCTCGGCTTCGAAGGTTATGCCAATGTAGAGCATTGAGATTCCTCAGCTTCATAAGGCCCTCAACCCTCTGCTCCCATGTGTGCACTAGTATGTTCGTGCCAATGATGGTTTTATGCGAAGTATTTAGGGCTATGGAGCGTATATCAGGCTGGTGTTCAGGTATATAACCATTCCAGTCCAGGATGCCTTCTGGGACACAGGGGTTATTCCAACTGCAAGACATGATCAGTCTACGTAGCTTCAAGGTCAGTGGTTCATACCTAAGGGAAGTGAGATGCCC
>NW_027396406.1:0-2375 GCF_047715535.1 Aspergillus foveolatus | reverse complement strand
AAACAACCCATATTACTTGGGATACCATGGGCTAGGGATCAACAAGTATCTATACAGTACTCGAAAGAGGGGGACAGGTTCTATATTGGTACCAGCAATACCCTTGTCAAATTGCGTGAGGAACCAGAGTAGAAGGCCAAAGACCCTATAAGACAGGTCACTGCCTCTGTATTCAAGGCAATTCTTCAAAGGGGCAAGAGATCAAAACAAGAGATGAAGGTCTTTAGTGCATCAATACAGGACATTGAAAAGGCCTTGAAGAAACTCAGCAAAGCTGAGGAACCAACAGACCCCAAGACAAAGCTACCAATATTCTACCATGACAAGATAAACCTGAAGGTTTTTAGTCCTGAGATTGTTGGTCAAGGTCATCTACCACCTCATCGCCCTGGCATTGATCATGCCATTGAACTGGAGAAAGATGAATATGGCAGGGAAAAAGCCGTGCCCTGGGGACCACTATATAACATGTCAAAAGAGGAGTTACTGGTTCTTCGGAAAACACTTACAGATCACCTGGACAAGGGCTGGATTCGTGTCAGTAAATCCCCTGCTGGAGCACCAGTTCTTTTTGTCCAAAAACCTGGTGGTGGCCTCCGATTCTGTGTGGATTATAGGAAGTTAAACGACATCACCAAGAAAGACCGCACTCCCCTCCCTCTAATCTCAGAGACTCTACAAATGATGGCCAAGGCTATATGGTATACAAAACTGGATGTCTCTGCTGCCTTTCATAAGATCAGGGTACAGGAAGGTGACGAGTGGAAAACAGCTTTCAGGACAAGATTCGGATCCTTTGAATGGCTTGTCACCCCCTTTGGTTTAACAGGCGCCCCGGCGACCTTCCAAAGGTACATTAACTCAGTCCTGCGGGAATTCCTTGATATCTGTGTTGCAGCTTATATTGATGATGTGATTATCTTTACTGATGGGTCCCTTGAGGAGCATCGAAAACAGGTCCTGCAGGTCCTGAAGAAGTTGGAAGAAGCAGGCCTGTAATTGGACATCAACAAATGCGAGTTTGAGCAGAAACGTGTCAAATATTTGGGGTATATTGTGGATTCCGAGCAGGGAATATGTGTTGACCCTGAAAAGGTTGAGGCAATCAAAGCATGGGAACCTCCTACATCAGTTAGGGGTATACGAGGTTTCTTAGGCTTTGCTAACTATTACCGGGAGTTTATCCCTCAGTTTTCAAAGGTTGCCCAACCTCTCACGAATCTGACCAAAAAGGATACTCAGTTTCAATGGGGAAATGCTGAGCAAACAGCCTTTGAGCATCTCAAAGAGTTATTAATTAGGGCGCCAGTCCTAGCTCCCTTTAATCCGGAAAAAGAAACACGTGTGCAGCCAGACTCATCTGGGTACTGCATTGGAGGCGAGCTATCTCAACTGGCAGAAGACAGCAGATGGAGACCAGTGGCCTTCTATTCAAAGAAATGCTTACCTGCAGAGGTTAACTACCCTATTCATGACAAGGAATTACTAGCTATTGTTCGATGTCTAGAGCAATGGCGAAGTATGTTGCAGAGTGTGGAGAATTTCGCTGTCTTGAGCGACCATAAGAATCTAGAGTACTTTATGAAAAAGCAGCAACTTACAGAAAGGCAAATGTGGTGGGCTCTTGAGCTCTCACAGTTCCAATTCAAAATATCCCACCAACCTGGGAAGAAGGCCGTGGTTCCTGACGCCCTATCTCGAAGAGACCAAGATCTACTAAAGAATCTGGATGATGAACGCCTTCAAGGACGCTCCCACCAGCTGCTATTAAAAAAGAATGGGGTCTTGTCCTTAAACAGCATGGCTACTTTATTCGAGGCGCCCCCAACTCATCATATACGTATGAGTGCCACATGGGTATTAGGAGGTGATAAGGATCAGGCAGGAGATGAAGAACCAAATATGGGAGATATCCCTCTTTGTCCTTTTGCGGATTCTGAACCAAAGCTCCAACAACTTTGGAAGGAAGCCTTGTCACACAATAACAGGTACTGGCTCTTACAGAACATGGTCCGTGATGGAGCTAGGCAAATCCCATCTTATTGGGGATTACCAATTTCAATCTCAGAATGTTCGATTGACGAAGGGCAACGGTTACTATGGAGAGACCGTATTTGGATTCCGCACTATGAGCCCCTACGTACATCAATTATCCAGCAATGCCATGATTCAACCTTAACAGGACACCCTGGCCGTGACCTTTTAAGAGTAATCATTAACCGAAGATTCACTTGGCCAGGTCTGTCGCAAGATATACGGCAATTCCTTCCTAATTGTGATATCTGTGGCAGCAAAGCTATATGGAGGGAGAAGAGGCGCGGTCTCTTAAAACCATTACCTATTCCAGAGCGGCAATGGAGTGAGATATCTATTGA
>NW_027396405.1:0-2394 GCF_047715535.1 Aspergillus foveolatus | reverse complement strand
TAAGAAGCTCGACGGTCACTGTTTATTAGTTCTTTAGCGAATTCTTCTCTAGTCCAATGCTACTTGTTAGTATCTACGACTCTAGCTCGTGACAGAGGAAAATAGGAAGAATCCTGAGATTTTCTAGGGCCCTCTTTATAATATAACCCAGGAAGAACTAATAGTTCTCTAGAAAATATTCTCTGAGCTACTATAGAAGGACTTTATCTATATAAGCTATTTCCTAGCTACAGCCCTAGTACTCTTTATATAAAAACTAGAAGAAGGATTATAGTTCTGTATCAATTATTATATCTTGAATATTATTACTAAGAAGGACTATTATCTATTGCTCCTGGTCTATAAGATACTAAACTAAATTAGACAAGCTAGATAGTTTACTAAGCTAGATATATTTACTACCTTTTATAAAATCTATATAACTAAAGATTAAGAATAGATAACTACCTTCCATATAAGATATAGGCTCTTTAAATGGCTAGTTACCCCTTTTAGATTAGCTAATATGCTAAGTACCTTCTAAAAATATATTAACTAGATCTTCCAGGAATATCTAGATAAATTCTGCTTAGCCTATATTAATAATATACATGTCTATAACGTAATCAACCACCGAGCGGCGGATACCATCGAGCGGCGGATTTTCACCCCGACCACCTCAACATCATTCAACGTGTCATTTCTTCACACCGATTGATAAAATGCCACCTTCTCAAGAGTCTCGCCTTTAGATGGCCATACAGGCCTATAAAGATCAAAAAATAAATCAATTTTGAAGGCTGCTAAAGTCTACGCGGTGCCTGAAAAGACCCTGCATGCGCGTCTAAAGAGAAGGAAACCACGCGCAGAGATACGCGCAAATAGTCATAAACTGACCAAATCTGAAGAGGAATTGCTTTTAGAGCGATTATTGGATGCAGATATGTGAGGCTTTCCAATCTGACCAGAATTTCTATATGGAATAGCTCAAATATTGCTTTATAATCAATTACAAGATCTAATAGCAGCTCTCAGAACCAACTAGCCTTAATAAATTTGTTAATTGCCATCCTGAAACACATACACAATATACAAGATATATTACCTATCAGCGTGCAAAGCAGGAAGATCCAAAGGTTATAAAACTGTGGTTTGAGACTGTGCAAGCAACTGTTTAATAGCACGGCATATATGAAGATGATATTAGAATTTTGACAAGACTGGCTTTGCAATAGGACTCTGCTCTACTTTAAATTGATTACTGCAGTTAAGCACAGCGAGCAACCATGCAGAGTTATTCAGGGCAATCATGAATAGGTCACTGTTATCAAGACAATCAGGTCAAAAGGTATATATCTACTACTAGTTATTATACTAAAAGCAAGCCTTCAACAAGCTACCTGGTTCCAAGAACCTAAGCTTCCTCGCGACTAGTGGATTTCTACTAGTCAGAATGGCTGGACAACTGATGAAATAGGCCTTCTTTGGCTAAAAAGTATCTTTGAACCACTTTCTAAGCACTATATGACTGGTGCAAAGTACTTACTTATTCTTGGTGACCATAGCAGCTATTTAACTGCTGAACTTGATAACTCTGTAAGAAGAATATAATAATATGTTTCTACATGCCTGCCCATGCTTCGCATCTTCTTTAACTACTTGATATGGGTGTCTTTAGCCTGCTTAAAGGGGCATACAGAAAGCTTCTTGAACATTATATAAAAGTTGGCAACAATCCTATTGATAAAGAAGACTTTTTATTGCTATACCCTGATATACATGCTAAAGTATTTACTTCAGAGAAGATCTGTAGTAGTTTTAAAGGGGCAGGGCTTAAGCTATTTAATCCAGAGCATGTTCTTTCAAAACTTACCTTCCAACTATGTACACCTATACCTACACTATTACTAGTTGAAGGCTTGATTTCCTCTGCTTTTCAGACTCCGCAAAATACTTGCTAGCTAGATTGAAAGGTTTGCAGCCTACAGAACAGTCTTAATAGAAAACAGCAGCTTTCTAGCAGTCCTATTACATATATTCAATATCTTGAGAAAGCAGCACAGATAGCAATGCAAACCCAGCTGCTTCTAGAGCAAGAAATCAAGAATTTACGGGCTGAGAACAGGCAACAACATCAAAGAATAGCAAGAAAGCATGTTGAACTAGGTAATGACCACCTTCTTAATGTGCAAGAAGGCCAAAATCAGGTTTAGCAGCTTGATATGCAGTTTTAATAAGCAACCTGAGGAATCTACTCCAGTGCCTCGCCAACAAGCTCTGCAACGCTGTAGTGGCTGTGGGACAGTAGGACATACAATTTGAAATTGCCCTATTAAATAGCTATCATTTCATATATTTATTTAGTTAATTTAAATGGCGTTGGTGGTGGTAAAGCTTCGAATAGTAATGATTGCG
>NW_027396404.1:0-2405 GCF_047715535.1 Aspergillus foveolatus | reverse complement strand
ATATAAATAATACTTAATAATTTTAATTATAATCTAAATTTTACAAGAACTATTAATTAACTAGATTTTCTAAGTAAAATCAATATTAATATAAGATATTTTTCAATTTTTGAATAGCTTTTAGTATAATTTATAGAATGTAGTAATAACAGGCTTTTCTAGTTTTATTTTAATCTTAGTATTATATACTTCTAAGAAGTATATAATATTTAATTATTTTTCTAGTAAACCTGGTTAATTTAAAAATATTATATTATAAAAAAAATCTAGTTTTTATTATATTTACTAGATTACGAATATTTATATAAAATACTTTTTTTAGCTAAGCTTTATCTAGATAAGTTAAACTAGACAAAGCTAGATTTAGATCTCGATTTAGAATATTTATTATATAGGCTCTAATACCAGGCTAGATATTATATATATTTTAGAATTAGTAATTTTGATTGATTCTAGCTTGGTAGGTAGATCTAATAATTCTTATATATATCTTAATTATATATAATCTAATATTACTAGCCTAGTGGAATAGTTAATACCTAATTCGATAACTAGTTTTATAAACTATTTGAGGAGTTTGGATTCAAATCTTAAACCAATAAATTCTGTAAGTTACCTAATATTCTCTAGAAATATATTAATATTATATATAGATCTAGAATAACTATTTAGCCTCTAGTATTACTAGGATAATTAAATTTATAGTATAAGATAATATAGTAGAGATAACTAATATAAAAATCAGTAAGAAGTATACTAGAATAATAAAAACTAATAATCTTAGAGATATTAGAAATAATAATTTAATTAATATTTCAGGAACATTATCAAGACCTATGGCAAAATCTTGGGAAGGACCAGAATAGTCTCTCATTAATATTAGGTAGGGAGCTTTTAACCCTGCTAGCTGATTAAGACCATTACATAACAATTCAAGCCTCCCAGAATTGTATAACAGAAAAAGACAATAAGATATATATATAGTTGCTCAGCATCGTAAGCATGGTACTTAGGATAGATGGGTCATAATACAAGCTCATGCTCAGGGTGAGAGCAAGGCACATGATAATTATAAAGTGATTTAGTTTTATTCTAATAGCTAGTTATATTCTACTAGAAATATTATTTTATTTTAAGTTTTTCTAGAAACTAGGCCAGAACAATATTTATAATTTATATAAAAGATCTATTATAAACTTAGCTTAAATTAATTCTGCATTATATTTTTAATTAAAATATATAACAATCTTAGCTACTTAGCAAAGCTGTATAATTTTTTAGTAAATTTTAGAATATTTTACTAGTATAAATAGTTTTAGATTTATATACTATAGCTATTAATTTATATAATATTATTTAAGATTTCAGTATAAAATAATAAGCTAGTAATATTAGCTAGCTAGCTTTATAAAATCTAGTTTTATAAAGTTATTTTTTTTATTTATTAATTAAGTTATAAACTCATTAAACTAATTAGATATAGCTTTATAAATAAGTCTATATATTAATCCTTACAGGATCGTTATTTTTATAACTAAATATATCTTACCTTGTTAATAATATAAATATTTTTATAGTACATAATATTCCTAGTCTACTTAATAGCTATGTTATTATTTATATTAGACTAGAAATAATTAATTTTCTTAATATTCTAGTAACTAGTAAAGCTATTACTATTCTAATAATTAGTTATATTATTATCTTGGCTATCTCTAGAATTATTACTAAGTGGATTAGGAGGTCTAGACAAACTAGAAGAGCTAGAAAGACTAGATAATTTATTTCTAGAAAACCTACTAGGATATATTATTATACTATTTATTTAATTATTATTAGAACCAATTAAGTTTATAATTATTCTTATCTTAGTTTTATTAACTAGAGAAGATTAGCTATATTTAGTTTAAAATAATTATTATTATCTCTGGTAGCTCTAATAACTCTAGATATGTCACAGGCTATGGCCTGGGTTTTGATTGTCAGCCATGCCCTCAGCTAATGACCTCAGAGATTCAAATAAGGTTCCAGCAACATTAGTATGCAATTTTGGAATTTCAGCGCGCAGCTTTGGTAGAGAGATCTGTCGGCATACAGATCGAAAAGTATTGATGTACAACCGGAAAAGGTTGATAAAAGGGAGGAGGATTTTGTGTTTCTATCTTTTGTTTCCTTCTCTAAGCTTGCGATACTGTCAGAAGTGACTGAACGACGTCAGCCAATCAACCAGCTGCGCCGCAGCCAGCGTGAGACAATATCGGAAAAATGACGGCCCGGAGCTATCATACTGGCAATATGAGGCTAAAGGCCCGAAGGGAAATAGGGTCATATTTACAATATGAAGGGCATACTGGAAGTATGATACCGGCATATTGGGGATATGATGGAGCAAGGTATTTAAGGAC
>NW_027396403.1:0-2455 GCF_047715535.1 Aspergillus foveolatus | reverse complement strand
TCCATTGCGACAGCTAGTTCCGCATGCAAAAGAAGGCATTCAGCTAGCTTCCCGTACCTATTGTACCGATAAACTGCACTTTGATGCCCGTGTGTTCCAGCCGTTTCCCATCCTTCGGTCTCACAGTCACAGCACCCTTGACTGATTCACCATCCATATACAAGGGCACTTTCTCCCGGTGGCCTTTGTCCAGTTTAACATCAACCATCTGGCGCTCGTCGCCATCTTCGAGAACAATGTCGATGTCGAGCGGGGTCGAGAAGAAGAGGGAAGTCATTGTGGATGGAACAGAATATGAATGAAGCTCAATTCTTTAATGTCGCTAGGCAGATCAAATAAACACTATGATAGGGAAAAGGGTGACTAGTTGAGCTCCGTTGAGCTTCCTGCTGGGTTGATGGCACCTCACATTACTGCCTGGCGGTGGCATAACTAGGTACTTTGATTACGTAAGGCGTCTGCTCAACGACAACAGGAACATTGCTGTAGGGCTTACACCATCGCACTTCACTTCGATAAGCTTGCTCTCAGAATACACCGAGCCATGCATAATCCAAAGCTGAAGCTTGGGATGGCTACTGATTATTGTTACATATTCAATGATGAGTTGTGTCTGCCGCTGCTGAGAAGGCAACTGCTCAACAGTGTACAAGTAGCGTCTTAGACGAGCAATCCGGATCTAGGCTGCAGACAACTCATATATCTACTGGAACATTTAAAGATGGTAGATAATCAGTAACACTCGATACTGACTTACGGAGTATAAAGGCGGGGGTTTCTGGGTGGAATGTCGTGAAACAAGTGTGGCTGTGAAGCTGTAGCTGTATGAAATATACCTCACGGAAACCGATTTCCGTGCACCATCGGCAAAGGACTACTACTGAAACCTGTGCTTTGTCGATTGATAAAAGTATTCAGGAGAACAGCAAGTTCGAAAGGCAATTCCACGTTATTGGCGCAGAGCAGCATAATCACCTGGCAATTCTCGCTTCCTGCAGGACGGTTTGCATGGGTTGGCATCCCAGGAGCCGCTTAGCGGACTTCCCCGGATTCAGCCACACCCAGCTGCCGCACCGTCCACCAATCAGAATCCTCTCCTGTTTTGTCCTCGATGGGCTCTCAGGAGGAGGTTCCCTCAACATCAGACAACCTGGAAGGGCAGGATCAGGGCCAGAAGGAATAAGATTGACAGCTCACATTACACCATCAAGGCTGAAGGCGCATCGACCAGGATCCGGAAGTACAAATGGTCTGGCCGATTGGTACTCGTCCACGCAGTGACACAAAGAACAAGATGTTTGCAGGTTGAACAGCGGAATCAACCTGGAGGGCCAATGATTCGGAGCCGTCGGGCTGCCTGGTCAAAAACCACTGACAGTCGGAGCTTTCGAGGGGACCAGCATCGAAGTGACACGGCGGGCAGAGGGCCGAATCTGATAACAACCAGTAGAGGGGCAGGAGTGGCGCAGACAGGTCTCTGCGGTTTACCTCGAGTCTGGCCTGTCAGGCTGTCTAAAACGCCATGGGCCTTTATCCAGGCCTGGGGGTAATGAAACGGCGAAAGTACGGCGCTCTATGCATTTCCGATGACATCCCACGCAACTATGCTTCCCTAATTAGGTCTAGCGTGGGGGTATATAACCGCAACCTCAAAAATCATCGACTCATTGCTCAACACATGATTGGATGCTGGGTAAGATTCTTCAACTCTCGACTAATCAGAGATTGCGCCTTGGATATGGATATCGGAAGAATCCTGTATGGGCCGTGACGATGAGGTATCTTTTGCCTGCGCGGCCTGATTCAGCCTTCGCACCGGTTCCCCGGCTAATGAGGGTGACATCATAAATGACAGGGTTTCTGTATTCCATGACGGGTCGGTCACCACAAAGCCAAAATAATGATACGCTGACTCTTTGAAGGAAGGTCAGAGTATTATATTTGTAGCCCAATGTATTGTACATCTCTCTCCGCCAAGTCAACTGCAGTCAGCTGGCGTGGTGTAGCATAACTGGTGGGCAGAGTGCAGTGGACAGTAGTATAAGATCAGCCGCTAACAAACAGAACCAGACCGCTGGACTCTTCCCAAGTTCCTCCATGATCGATTATTCCATCTCCTTGTTTCCCCCACTCTCCCCCACCAGTATCCTGTATTATACTCCGTATATTATTCCATCCTCCATATATATTAATCCCCGGGATAAGGAATCGGGATGTGGTCCTGGGATATCTACACATTCCGCCGTGACCCACTGCGCAGACCCGGTGCCGGCTCCTGAGACAGCCCTGATTTCACTCTTGGCTCAAGTCCTTATAAATCCCCTTGTCTTGACTCTTTTTCTTCCGCCCTGTTTCGCGCAAACTTGAACCGTTCTTCTCCTCAGGCAGACCACAGGAAGCCGTCCTTGCCTTATACTAGACCCGCAATCGCATTCAAACGTACCTAGGCAGTCTA
>NW_027396402.1:0-2487 GCF_047715535.1 Aspergillus foveolatus | reverse complement strand
TGATTCTTCAAGATCTGTCAATTTTCTGCAATTGGCAATTACTTCTTTCCGAGAAGCTGTTCCATTGAGCCGGGTCATCAAAGTTCTTGGTGGTATATCAAATGCTTTTGCAGCAGCAGTTTTTCATGTAAAAAGGCCTGTTCCATAAGCATCAATAGCTAACTGCATACGATCTTCTTTTGAAAGCTCAGCCATGTTGTTGTGATTGAATGATGAACTGGTAAAGGGGTGGGCGCGTTGTTTGACAGTGACCGCGCAGCTCGGTGGTGGATTACGTTACCATGCAGGGCGCTCAAAACCGATAATTAAGCGAGAGTTATTATGCTAGTGCGGCCACAGTGAGGTTAACCGCGGTTTCACCGCGGTTAACCTCGAATTTGCGGTGATGGTGATGGTTATCAATCTCAAAGCCGCGGTTGCGGTTATGCCGCAGCCTACACAGAATAGAGAGAACTAAGTGGATATTGTCTGAGGGAGCGAGCTCATGGACTTAGTTACAGAACAGAAAGATGGTAGATACACGTGTCATCTTATATAGCCCCTCAATATTGGAGTATTAACTACTCCAACTCCAAGCGCTAAGCCATATTCATAACAAGAATC
Organism: Aspergillus foveolatus; assembly: GCF_047715535.1. Taxonomy (NCBI): domain Eukaryota; kingdom Fungi; phylum Ascomycota; class Eurotiomycetes; order Eurotiales; family Aspergillaceae; genus Aspergillus; species Aspergillus foveolatus. The sequence goes on along the minus strand of NW_027396402.1, from coordinate 1,884 downwards.
AATCAATCAATTCTGACGACAATCTTGGTCGCACTAACCCCAGCCTTGACAATCTCCAAAGCTTTCTGCGCCGCTCCAATCCCACCATCTACAACCGTCACTTTCGGCGCTGGAACGATGTTCTTCTGTTCGACAGCTCTTGGAAGATACTCATTAAACATCCAGCTTCCCATAGCGACATGATCTGCAAACGCAAATGCGGCTATTGTCGTCGAAATCTCAATACCAGCAGGTTTCTTGTCAGCTGTAGGCCAGGGTCCAGATAGCGCTAGCTTACTGCCCTGGCCGCCGGATGCGAGTAGAGTGTTCGCAGAAAGTAGAGAACTATTTCCTTCGCTAATGGAATCAAAGCCGTACCGAAGAGGTGTATTCGCCTCCTTTGCGAGAAGGGCCATTTTCGCGACAACGTGCGGATCACGATAGTCGATCACTTCCGATGCACCTAGAGATTTTATATACTCGTGATTCTTCGGACTAGCAGTCGCAAAAACCTTAAACCCCAATTCCTTTGCTAACTGCACTGCAGCCGTCCCCGTAGATGACGATGCCCCCCAAACCAGCATCCCAGACTGCTGCTGCTGCAGGTCGGCAGTTGACACAGGACGAGCGATACCCAGCCTCTCAAAGTATGCAACCGCAACAGTCGCAAACGCCATCGGAAATGTAGCCCCTTCCTCAAACGACATAAACTCAGGAATCCGCATCGTCGCACTTTCTTGTAAAAGTGTATATGTCTGCCATGCCCCATGCTCCGGTTTCTTGTTGTAAATCATAAGCGCAAATCCAGCAACGCGATCGCCAACTTTGTATTTAGTGACTTTGGGCCCTATGGCTGATATGACGCCGCAGACGTCGCTGCCCAGCACGGTAGGGAATATATTAAGATGGCTGGGAAAGTCCCGGATTTTCCAGTCTGCAGGGTTGGCGGCGACGGCATGGTTGCGGATTAGGATCTCGTTTTCTTCTGGGGTTGGGATTTCTAAAATGAGGGGTTTGAGGGCGGAGCCTGGCTTTTCGAGGACGGCGGCGAGGTTTTCTGTCGACATTGTCAAATTCTTGTAGGTGAGAAGATATGATATAGAAAGGTGTCTATAACTTCAACCTAGATAAAACAGACGTTCTAGATTTGTTAGTTTTATATGCACCTACTTACCTCAAGAAACACGAATACAAGCTTCGGGAATAGGAGATAAACTAGTCAACTAGCTAGTAGTATAATACCAATTATCATTAATGCTACTTAAGCAGTGTGATGGGTGGGTTAGTTTTGTACAGCCTGATATCTGCAAATGCTGTACTCTATTTGAATTTCAAAATAAATAGTAATATCCCTTGGCCATGAAGTACACTACCTTTCATCAACATATGTTATTGGCCTATAAGAGCGAGCTTATCATGTTCTAGATTAGGATTCACATCAACAGCTTCCTTTATTGGCTAGGAGTTAGGAGATAAAATGAACTTTCCCCGGGACTTCTGGAAATTGGAACATGGCTAACCATGTTCAGATTAGGATTTATATCAATAGCTTTATTTATTGGTCAGGCGTTAGGAGATAACTTGAACTTTCCCCGGACTTCTGGAAATTGAGACATGGCTGATTTCGGCTGCTCTAAACTTGGATGTGTGTAGACTTCGGCAACATCCGCGAATTATCCAAACTGCATAACCGCGGATATGTGTCACGGGTAGACTGCGGCACTAACCGCAAAGACCATGGTTAACCGCAACCATATCTGTTGTGAATGCTCAGAGGGCAAAGGGCAGAAGGAAACTGTATCAACTACATGGACGTAGCCTACTAAGGATCGGATGCCATATGACGATTGATTCTCTATCTTGTTGACGATAGATCTCTTCACTCTTCCACAATCTGTCTATCTG
>NW_027396401.1:0-2488 GCF_047715535.1 Aspergillus foveolatus | reverse complement strand
AAATGGCGTTGGTGGTGGTAAAGCTTCGAATAGTAATGATTGCGGTGAAAATCCGCCGCTCGATGGTATCCGCCGCTCGGTGGTTGATTACGTTACTAATAAGGACCTCTGCCAGTACTAGAAGTATATATATAGTCTTGAAAAAACTAGAAAAAGCAGGCCTATATTTAGATATTAAGAAGTATAAATTTAAGTACAAGGAGATAAAATACTTGGGCTTTATAATATAGGCAGGGAAGGGAATTAAAATAGATCTAGAAAAAGGAAAAGTAATAAAGAAATTCTTATTAATATAAAAAGTATTCAAAGATTCCTAGGCTTTGCTAACTTCTATTGAAAATTTATTCTTAACTTCTTAGAAATTATATACCTACTAAATAACTTGATAAAGAAAGAGATATTTTTTTATAGACTAAGAAGTACTAGGATAGCTTTAATCTACTAAAAAAAAAATTTATTACTAGATTTATCCTAGCAACCTTTAACCCTTCTCATTATATAGTACTAAAGACTAACTTCTCAGGTTATAATATAGGGAGAGTTCTCTCTTAGTATAATAAAAAAAAGAATTATATCTATATATCTACTTCTCTAAAAAGAATTCTCCAGTTAAATATAATCATAAGATCTATAATAAGGAGCTACTTATAATTATATAATATCTTAAAGCTTGGGATACTGAACTATGCTTATATAGAAAATTCTAAGTTATTATAGATTATAAGAACTTGGAGTACTTCTTCTCCCCAAGAAAATTACTAAAATAATATATTTAATAATCCTTATTTCTTAGCTAGTTTAATTTCAAGCTAGTATATAGGAAATGGTCAGCTAACTAAAAAGCTAATATATTTTCATAAAAAATTAAGATATACTGATAATAAAGATAATAGGTCAAGTCTTATATAATATTATTTTTTACTAAAAAATACTTAGAAAATATGGTAGTTACTACTTTTTAACTAGCTAGAGAGCTGCCACGCAAGCCATATAAAAAAGATAATATATAAAAAAAGGTACTTAAGCAGGATAAGAGATATAATAAGATAATATAGTACCTAAAGGATAGAGCAAGGAAAATTCTTCTATATCTATTGTTAAAAATAAGAACCTTAAAATACTAATTAGATACCCAAGGCTATATTTTCTTCTAGTGAAAAAAGTATATACCTGGAAGTAAATAGTTCTATATAAATATAATTTAAATTATATATAATTTTATATTAACAGGACACCATAGCCGGGAGTAAATATATATACTAGTTAGCTATAAATATTTCTAGTCTAATATATCCTAAGATATCAGGAGTTTTGTCTAAAAATATAATATATACAAAAGGACTAAATTATAGAGGGACTAGAAAAAGAAACTAAAATCTCTTCCTGTACCTGATTATCCCTGGCAGGAAGTTTTAATAGATTTTATTATAGACCTACTAGAGGCTAAAGATTATATAACTATTATAATTATTATAGACTAGTTAACTAAAGATATAATACTAGAAAAAATATTAGAGATTAACTCTAAGAGTATAGCCTGGGCCTTTATATAAGTACTTATAAATAAATATAGGCCTCTAAAAGCTATTACCTTGGACAGGGAAAGCTAGTTTATAAGTATTATATAGACCTATATATATAATTTGACATGGAATAACTACTAACTATTTATGGTCTATTACCTCTAGGCTGATAGATTAATAGAAAGAATAGATAGTATAGTAAAAACCTACCTCGATATCCATACCTGCTATAACTAGAAGGACTAGAATAAATTAGTTCTATTTATAGAGCTAGGAATTAATAGCTATATATTAATAGTGACAGGTATTAGCCCCTTCTACTTAAGTTATAAATATAACCTTAGCTTATTTATTCCTACTAAGAAGGTAGAGCAACTAGCAGAAGAACTAGCTAAGAGTCCTATCTAGAGAGGGGAAGCTATTATATAAAAAGTTAAGAATGCTCTAGACTAGGCTCAAGCCTCTATAGCCTATTCCTAATAGAAAATAGAAAATCAGGCTAATAAATACAGGAGCCCAGCCATAAATTACTAAAGATAAAGTCTAGCTGAGCCTGAAAAATATCTATATAGACTATCTTAGCAAGAAACTGGACTAGAAGAATACCAAGTACAGGGTTATAGGCCTAGTAGGTAGCCATGCTATATAACTAAATATATCCCTAGAAATCTACCTAGTTTTTCACGTAGACCTGCTTTAGCTGGCTTTATTAATTCTACTTCCTTTCTATAGGACTAATAATACCTAGCCTCCTAGTATCAGGGTAGATAGCAAGGAAGAATATATAGTAGAGAAAATCCTAGACAAATATTACAGGAGATATAGGAGAGGTGTCAGAAAGACCAAGCGACGTCAGCCAATCGACCAGCTGCGCCGCAACTAGGGTGTGACAAAGACGGAAGCATAACGTATCTGGCAAGAGAGTCGGCCATGCAAGCGAGTCGGCCACCATTGTATCCCATACT
>NW_027396400.1:0-2509 GCF_047715535.1 Aspergillus foveolatus | reverse complement strand
CTATATATACATACAGAGGGTGAGAACCTTCTAGAACCAGGCGATGTCCGGTCAATCCACCGGAGATCACGTGGCCTCATATTTCCGTATCATATACTAATAGGATTCGAAATTCGTTCGCCGGCATTTCAAGTGATAGTTATGAGTCGACCCACTGGGGTTCATCAATCGATTGACACAAATATATTAAGTAGTAAACTATCTCAGACCTTGTCTTGACAACCAGTAAAAGGAGGATGTCTCAGCAGCTCGAAAAGCTCTGTTGCCCTTTGCAGTTTGCTGTAGTGCTGACCTTTGGACTCTCGCCATTGCCCTTTTCAACACCCTTGTACTCCTGACAGACTTTCTTCACATTCGAGCCGCAAGATCCGGAAATATTAGCAGTATCCCCGTAGTTGGAGTTTATGCCGACGAGCTCAGACACCCCTTTCGCCTTGACATTTTGGACGACAACGTTGCGTGGGCCGCCATTATTGCTGCAATTACCACAACCTCGGTAGAGTTTGCCGGCATTAACTACTGTGAAATCCTTGATTGTAACAGTCCCGCGGCCGTTATGTTGCACGACCTTGTCCTTAGCTTCCTGGGCACCACCGCCCTGAATGAGGACGTCACCGTTACCTAGAGCGGATATGGCGTCTTTGCAGATATGGTCAGCCCAATGCCTACTATAACACCTTTCCAGTAGGTAGTAGGGATGGAGGATAGCCACCTTCACAGACGTCCCTAAACCAGACATTCTTCAGGGTGCAGGATCCCTTGCAATGTATGCCCTCGAGCTGGTTCTTTCCAATGATCACGTTGCTCAGTGTAGCACCATTCTCCAGAATAAACACAGCACTGTCACTTCCAGTATCGGCGTCTGTGTCGCAAGTACGGCCACGATCATATTCCCTGTTTCCCATGTCCTTTGAACCAGAAATGATACTTGGAGAGGCAAGAGACACGATAGACCCGACACGTGTAGGAATGTTTAAGGTCTGGGCAATAGCTGCGCTGGATAGCGCCAGAGTAGCGATAAAGTTTTGGAGCAACATTGCGAAGAAATCAGGAGGTTCAAGAAGGATCAGTCTGTTCGAGATATTGGGCGCTTGTCTTAGTGGTTCGTCAAGGGCAGTATCTAATTCTCCGAGGTGAGCAGGATGGCCCTTTTTATACTTCTCCTCAACCTACCGATCAAACAACCTGCAAGCGGCGAAATCTCCACTGTCATGTTACACTTGTCTCTGGGCCATTTACTGCTATACTGTGCTTGGTGGAAAAAAACACCTTCTATTTCATACTGTCTATTATCCGGACGTTGACTCTACTTGGCGCAGGCTCTGAAGAATGCTATCATTAGTTAGGTCTCAGGTTTAAGTTTCGTGTGAAGAATTATGAATTCACTCGTCCGGAGAAAGCTCCTATTCCAATCTGGCCTGCGGAGCTTCTCCATCTGTGCATAACTTCCAAGGGTTCTCGGCAATTTCTGTCCCGCAGAGCTGTCCAATAGTCGCGCAGTTTTGTTGGTATAGGGTGTCTCGAACCAAATTAAGGCGACGCCCTAATATGGAATACCGGGGGGAAATGGACCCGAGTCGCATAGTGAAATCAACACCAAGGCAACTCGCCTCCAAAGTTCCGAACAAACCATACAGTTACGAGGTTCTGCTACTCGGAGTCCCCTTTTTAAGATCATGTTTTGAATACGCCGCAGGGCGCAAATTGTCCAAGTAAGAGTTTGCGGGGAAACAACCCAGGGCAGGCAAGGCAATGGCTGGATCGGACACAAAATGGCTTCCACCAATCGACTATTTTTGCTCCACGAAACATCGCCAGCAGAGTGTCCGCTCCCCCCTTCCCCAAAAGTAACCTAGGTATTGAAAGGCGCTCATTCCCTTGCTGGCTAGCTAGTCGGCTGCGTTACGGAGATTATGGAAGATTGGCTTGACCTGGGCTCCGGCACTTATACTGAAACGAAAGGCAGGTTATTAGAAAACTGATATGGAAATGTCATGTGATGCTTCATCCCATACACCCAGTACGCGATGTACTCGCCGCTTAGACTTGTTAACCCGCGGGTCGGGCCGGGTCTTTAGGCTTAGTTGATCCGCCCACGCAGGTTTAACCCAACCCAAATAACCCAATAACCCAGAAATGCAGATCTTTGCCTATACCTTAGTCCGTACAGAACTGTACAGCGGCTTCGGCACCCTGCCTGCTCATTGGCCAGCTAGTCAGTTGGTTGGTTGGTCAGCTCTGTAAGACGTGCCCATACGTCTGGGTTCTCTAGCTACGACAAAACGATGACGCAATGAGAATCGACCAATGAACGGGTTTGGATGGGCACTGAAAGGATTGCTTGGAGAACCCTATGTACACGACAGCCAGGAAGCCTTTAGCTGTATCGACTACACTTACGTACTGGCTTATTGTTGCATCCCAAAGCCTGGCTCGCAGGATGATGGCCTGTGGCCTGGATGATAGCCCGTGACTAGACTGCGGCACTAACCGCAAAGACCATGGTTAA
>NW_027396399.1:0-2530 GCF_047715535.1 Aspergillus foveolatus | reverse complement strand
AGCGCGGATGAGGATCTTGAGGAGCATCCGCAATCCGCAATTTGCGGATTGCGGATCGGTCTTAGGATCCAATGGAGCGGATGTGCCGCAGCCTAAGAGGGTCTAACAAGCTGTAGTAAAGGGCCAGGGTTGTAGGCTCAGGTGCTAGCCAGTGAGGTAGTAAGCCAGTGTGCGTAGGCCTTTTTATTACAAGGAATAGCAGTTGCCTTACACCTTACACTCTCTTGGTGTAGTGAAATAGTATTGTGCGTCTACCCTGTTGCTAAATTACCTGCAGTATATAGTCAGAGACACGGCGGCTTTCTACAGGACTAAAGGACTGTAGGGTACTGAATTCATTACTGGGTAGGCATCGCTAAACAATCAAAATGTTAGCAATAGGAAATTCGGGCATTTTAAACTTGACATCCCACTCATGGACGCCCTGCCACTCCCATCCCGACCCGGCCTTATCATTACTCGCAACAATAGCCATCACAAGACCCTCACACTCGCCCTGATACTTGAATGGCCTTACCGGAGGGTCAATGTGCTCGCCCCCTCGTTGTGACCACGGCGGCAGCAATAGTGAAACCCAACGATACCGCTTAAACAACGGCGCGACCACAGAACGCAAATAGAAAAGACTTTTGACATCCATCTTATCGTTAGCGCCTTTATTGTAGACATAAAAGTACCCATCAGCATCATCTGAGGCGCCGTGCAGCGAGAAGAGGCCCGCGCCAGGAAGAGCTCTGCGGCGCTGGATCTTGCAAACCAGCCACTCAGCCCGAAACCCGTCCGGCGTGATCGTGCCGGCAACGCTGTTCTCCCCATTGAACGCCGGGTACTGCTGTTGCTGTAGACTGCCTTTGGCGTGTGTGCCAGCAGCGCCTTTTGGCGACGATGCTGACGCAGGAGGAACGAGATTTGGCCTTTCAGGCGCCCAGCTCAACCCGCGAATCCCCTTGATCTGTGGTGAGCTCGAGACAAGAAATCCCGTGGCAAGCTGTCCGCCCACCATGGACCTCCAAAACGCCTCCGCGGTCTTGGCCACTTTGTTTGAGCCGCAGACCAGACTCCAGATGATTATGATGTCTCTATCCTTGGTTGGGTGGCGGTGGTTCAAGAGGCACGTTGCCTGCTCGGTCTTGACCAGGTCAACTTTGTCTCTAGTCGGTGTGTAATGCTGGATCGCTAGGCAGGGCGAAACAAGACTGAGGCAGCTCTTTGAGAGGATATCCGTGAGGACAGTCTTTAGGGGGATGACGCGGTTGTCCTTGCAGAGAATATGCAGGTTCGATCGGCCGCGAATGCCTTCTAGTAGAGTCCACGCGCGGACGTTCCAGTCGCACACCACAAGGGTTGCTAGTATTGCCTCTTCCGCGGCTAAAGACAGCGGCTCGATGTCTATGTCCATGAGGTCGCGGTCAACAAGTAGTACAAGCTTGCTATTGATAAAATTGTCATTGATCTGGCCGATTGCTTCGTCGCGGAGCTCATCGTCCGTTGGTATGCATGGGCTGTCCATCCAGTATGACGTGCAACCAAGAGATCTTGCAAGCTCGGTATACCTGCGATGAAGGCAGATGTTGAATCCCGTCTCTGGTCGTCCGCCCTGTCCATGGCTCCAGACATGGGATACTGCCATGTTTTCGCCGGATACGGGGCGATATCGAATATGCTTGTCGTCCGTGGTCTCCAGACAGACTGCCCTCGCTCCGTTGATACTCATGTATGACTGCTCGTCCCAGGTCAAGAGGCTGCAGGAAGAGCCAGGGCATTGGAAATCATGAGCGGATTGATCCTCCACCCTGTCCGACAGGAATCTCTCACAGTTTGCAGGCGCTTTGCCATCACATACCCTCCCACTGTCAATGACGTTACATCGCGATTCCCGACCACCAAATTGACGCTCATATACTTCGAAAAGTGCCCTAAAGTCCTGGGTGACAGAGCTCAGGTCCGCCCGCAGCAATTCAAACGCCCATTTGCACATATACTTCGGTCTCAATCTCTCCACTATCTCGCGCGGCGGCATTACCGAGGGAATCTCTCTTGCTATGATATGGTAGTTTTCGGCCGATGCGTACCCGTAGTCCAGACGAATTATGGCATCGAAACATAGCTGTAGCATCACTGTTTGCTGCCAAGCTGACCAGAAAAGAGCAGTCAGAACGAACCATGCTCGCGCGTCAGATTCTGTCATAGAGGCTTTTTGGAGGTCGGTCACTGTATCAAGGAGCTTGACTATTGTGTCCGCGTATTCGTGGATTGCGATTGCATTTGTCCTATCCATGCACAGCCAGAGAGCAGTGCGGACGATGTTGGTACAGGGTCTGGAAAGAACTCGCAGATCTGTCCACCTGTACCCCTGTGGCGCATCCACTTCCTCTATTCCTACTGCAGAGGAACCACAAAAGTATTCAGGTGGCCATTGGTTGCCGACCGATTCTGTCTTGTTGCTCCTCGAGCGCCGACTATATTCGAATGTCAGTTCGGGCGGGTGTCGTGGGAGGCGTTGCAGCACGGTATAAGCGCTGTCCACAAC
>NW_027396398.1:0-2545 GCF_047715535.1 Aspergillus foveolatus | reverse complement strand
GCTTAATTTCCTGAATTAGATGTAAAATGATGGACAGGGCTGCAGAGCACAACACCTCTCACTCATGCAGATGGCGCAAAGTAGTACTAAGAAGAATAAATTGGTTAACATAGAATTATGACTCTGTACTATAAAACGGCCAGCAAGTGTAATCAAGGCTTAATACCTAAATGGGTTTTTTTTCTCCCTTTCTTTGCAGATTGGAAGACAGATTTGATATTGTCACAGCAAGTTCCTAACAAGGGAAAGATATGTATTCCTATCATTCCAGCTGTTTCATATAGTACTTTATCACTGCATCCTTACTGTAAAAAGCACTGGGTCACGGACCGGGTCCTCCCTAATCAAACCCCAGTACCCAAGATGCTCCCAGGGGTCTAGGCAAATATCTTCTGGTCTACTTGTGGAATACCGCTTGACGTCTTCAAAGTCCACAATATAACTATCACAGGTCAGTTAAGTAACGCCAATCAGTGAGAAAGGAGCACCGATAAGCGAGCCATACGTGTGATTACAGGAAACAGCGGCAACTGGCTCACGCACGGTGTTCTAGCCGGCTAATTGGTTGCTAACAAGTCTCATCAAGAGACAGCAGAATAACTAGGCGACGCTCTACGACCTAACAAGCTGGTGAGTACGTCCAAGTCATGGCGAGATACACTGCAGCATCATGCGTCGACCCGGGAGACTACAAGCAGTGGCCGAAGACATCCTAGAGGCGTCAATAGTATTATCGCCAAAAATTAGGACTCGAGAAAAGCAATAGCTAAGCTACTAGCTTGATAAGACAAACTACCAGTGGGACCCCAACTATGTTGGCCACAGGCCATGAAACAGAAGCAGATTATTTTCACGCGACATTGCCAAAACAGCTACAGCACGCCTCGTATGCTCTTGCTTGCTTAGAGATCATTGTTTATGACTAACAAACAAGCCCGGTGGATTTGTCAATGTTCTCGTCACAAACAATTTTGATATCGTTAGACATTGAATCAATGATATCCTTGTAAGGACATGGAAGCAAAGATATCCTGTAGATGGTAGCTGGAAACTTGAGTCCAAATACTCCTGAGTTCTATCCCATTCCCTTACCCCGCTTTGTGTAACCGCAAAATAATTGGCTCCTGCTCAAGTCTCACCTCGATTGGATACCGATACCGCTGCTATGATGCCCAACGCCCATTCTTGAGCAGGGCAACACTCCCTCTTAATGTATTTTTCTTGACACAACATGCCCCCAGAAGAGTCTTTTTCGAAACGAATATTTCCTTTTGTTAAATGACAGCATTGAAATTGACATTTATACTCCAACGAACGGTCACGAAAGAACCTCCTTTGGCGAAACACAACCCGCGGAAGGTGAGCAACTCACAGCCGGTCACTGCTGAGAGTCCCTGCGTTTCAAGGCTCGCTAGAAGCCAAGTTGGATTATTCATACTTTTTACTAAATACCGGTATAGAATCTGGTTAGTTAATTTATTTTCAAAGTTGCCAGTCACCGTGGCTAGTATCGTGTGACTGGCCATCCCGGTGGCCACTGTCTGACTCCTCCAGAGATTAGGAACATTCAATAACATCTACGAGCGCAATTTCGTACCCTCGGCATAATGACAATCATCAATCAAAGAAAGGAGCAGCAGCTCAATCTTTTTATCTACTGCGAGTCGTGCTTCCGCGTGGTCGTGCTCGAGGACATGCGGAAGATCGGCAACAGGGTGGTTGATGACACCTGCGGCGGAATCATGGAGAACTGGATCATCGAGACCACATGCCGGGCTTGTGAGCGTTTTATGTCCATCGACGAACACGAGTTCATCATGATGAAGGCGGCCTCAGACACTATTACCAACGGACAGATGAATGAGGTTGTGGGCATGGTCATGTCCGGGCCCTGGCGAATGTGCAGACCTTCGTTCGCTTCGATAGACATGATCACGAGCTGGTTTGGGAACGGCACACGAATTGTGCATCTCTACGTGGACAAAGACGAGAGATGCGTCACAGGCGTCAAGGTGCTTAAGACCCCAGTCACAAATTTCTTCTTGTAGGACGGCGAATTTTCAGAATTGACTAGGCAGATGCAGCTAAAATAAGCATGTTTATGATTTCTCTATTGTTTTTAAAAGGCAGTTTTGACGGGCTGTGGCCGGTAGCGCAGACAGACTGTGATTATGTGCTACTATATTCAATCGTTTTCTTTTCATGAGACAGATTCCATGGTCCGAGCCAGCGTTGGGGAATGCTCCAAGCAATGAGGGTTGCCCGCCGATCCTGTATCGCTTCCCATATATGCCTAAATTCGCGAACACGTTTGCTTTATTGATCTGTCGGTCGACCGCAGACATTATATGGATCTTGGGCGGGAGTTCAAGCCCAAGCCATCCTACTCGCCCTCCCGAACCAGCGGTCTTGGCGAGTCTTGACAAACGATGCCGGGCATACTGCCCTTCAGGACCGCCTGTCCCTGGGGTTCGACCTCGATTAGTCATTATTTGGTAAGCTAGTTGTTTAACGTAATCCACCACCGAGCTGCGCGGACCACCGA
>NW_027396397.1:0-2632 GCF_047715535.1 Aspergillus foveolatus | reverse complement strand
TACAATGATTCTCATCCCGCTCTTTCTGTTGTGCGTTCGAGGTGACTGAAGTTGATGCTGAAGTCTGCAAGCAAGGGAGTTTATTGCCTTCGAGGAGAGTCGTATGCAAGTTGGACCGGTAGTAGCCCGTAGAGCTAGACGAAAACGAGGAGTAAGAATCGCGCAGCGGCTCGGGAGAAGAGCGGGAGTAAAGCTGGCTTGATTATTGTAAGCTATGGGTCGATTTGGGAGTGGAGCGTCGCTTGTCTTATACAGTCCCCGTTGCTGGGATGCAGCTGCCATGTACAGCGCAGTGGTGTACGCCAGGGCTATCTGCATGCAACCCGCGCGCTCCAGACTTCACTCACGGATATTACAAAAACCAGCTGTGACAACCAGGTTCTACCAACTCTGATCCTGCTCTCAATTTTTGTGGTATGCCATTTTTTATTTAAGAATACCCCTAGGTAAGCTAACTAGGATACTGAAGTCCTGTCAATCAGATGCGACACCAACTGTCGCCCCGCATATCACGGCGGCAGGGCTACTCCTTACCCAGCACCAACACGGGAATTCCGCACCAAGGCTGCTGGCATCTTGACCGTATGTGCGTTGAATCACTCCTGCATCATCCGTCTCTCATGGTCTTCTACCCGTGGCTTGACATGCTAAAGAAGGTTTGGAGTGACGCTGTATTCGACAAGCTCATACGCGCAACAAACCAGCCAAGGGGAAACTGTTCTGCAACCCTCCTACAAGTTCTTCCTGCTTCTAGCTGACGCCACTTGGTTATCTCAAATATCTAGGCAGCTAGGCAGCAGTGAAGCCATCAGGCGGCGGAGTTTAAACCATGAATTTCGCGCTGCACGCTTCTCACGGCCTGCTCGTCTGCCGATTCCACTCTTGCTTTATGTCACCATGCAATTTAGATTCTACTCCTGAAAGTTGATTCCATGCATTACTCTGCTGAGCGGACCCAGCGAGTGCGGCCTTGTTTGAGGGCGGGTTCGCGGCGAGTTCGTGTCTTGGAGATAGACGCTTACCCGCCTGGGTATCTGCTACGGCCGGTGGCTATCCTTGGGCCCATTGCTGTAAGAGCAGAGGAGAAGGAATTCCGACGAGACTTCATCACGTCAATTTCGCTCGCAAGCTGGGGCGGCAGGGGGCTTGGGTGCAAAAGATGTTAGACCAGATAGGAACGACCGTCAGTCGTAGGTCCATGTCTTCAGAATCCATTTGAGGTCTTGACGGCTGCAAACTCTGCTCGATCAGGCGTCATTGTGATTACCAGGCTTGATCCAGAGGGACAATAGCTACGATGATAGCTATGGACCATGTATTGGAATCTTGTTAAGTGATTGTCTCCCCTGGGGTAAATATTCCCGCTTTAACATAACCGCCCAATTATTGATATTTGCGTGCTCTCCACATGACCTACCCATCACCAATCGTAGAATAACAATACTTCCATTCCAGGATCCGAGCATACCTATCATGGATGGATCCTGCAGTGCAGCCTCCTCTATAAAGGATGGCGGCTTACCCTTCTTCTGCCCATCGATTACAATCCTAATCTATTCTATCTTCCCTATCCTAACCTACCTCATACCTGGTCAAATTGTCCATAACAATCTCCTCCCTCTCGGTACAGCGCTACCGCAACGTCGAGAGGTATGTAGGTGAATATATGATAGTGGCATAGTCCGCGCTATTTACGCCCCAGACATACAGGCCGAGTGCTGTGCCGAAAGATACAGGGAAGAAGGTCGCGATTGAATTACATGTTGCTACGGATAGAAACATGTATGGCTTTGTGGGATCGATCGAGACGAGTCGTGGGTGGACCATGCCGCCGTTCGCATGTGCATCATCGAGGAATAACCCGCCTCGATGTGTATCCGTGAAAGCCGGGAAGGGAAAACCAGCTTCTGCAACGCCGAGCCCGATGTCCTATAGTCGATCAGGAGGTCCCTGCGGAGTCTACAATCGACTGGCTGCTTGCTTCTCCAACCAACCGAGTCCGGTGGTACCCGCCTAGAACAAGAGATCACGGGATCGGCGGATTCGACTGGTCTGATATACACGGAGTAGGAGTACGAGTGCGGCTCGTTCGGTGTGTACAGCAAAGCAGCTATCATGTTAGGGCTCAGACCCGATGAGGTATCTCGTAGCCGGGGTGCGCCGAGGGCCAATTTCCCCACGGAGACCAAGTAGGAGCACCGATTCGGGTACGTTTGTATGTGCTGTAGATGGATTTGAAGCTGACATTCGGGATCACTGTCTTCTCCCGATGCCAAGAGTTACCTCATCGCCAACGGTATCTTGTATACTCCCACCCTGCACGTCCGAGTAGAAGATATTCTAGGACGAGCGCGCGTTCGATGCGCCAGCCGGTGAAATGGCTGTTTTTGCCTCTCACTGGTTGGATGTACCTATGCGTCCAGCGTAACAGGTGGATGATAAGGGTTAGTTGGCGCATATCGAGTTGGTGAAGATCGTGCTGGTGTAGTTGGCACCAGGCTAGAGGACAGCAAGCCCCGGATAAGTCATGTCTATCCATATTTGTTGCTGGCATTGACATCAGCTCCCTTATCTATCAGTAGTCTTTCCACGGCCTCACTGCCAGTAACTGAGGCCCAGATAAGTGGTGTCC
>NW_027396396.1:0-2651 GCF_047715535.1 Aspergillus foveolatus | reverse complement strand
CTTGTGTCGGCGGGATGCTGGCTAGAAATCAGGGCTGACCTGGGACTGTTGCGGTTGACCCATCTGGCCAGAACAAGCACCACCCTTGGCGAGCTTCCATACAAACTTATATGTCATAAACATCACTGTTACCACAGTTTTCATGCTCATAGCCGTAATTTCTTTAGAATCCAGTTTCTGTAAGTTGTTATAAAGTTATTAATAATATATACCCTGATATTACTTGACTTGTTAAACCCATCCCCGAGCCGTGGTTTAACAAGTCTATTTCTCTCTTATGTATACAAAATCATAAGGCCCATTCTATGACCCTAAATCCCAGAATGAACTGTCCATCACCTTCAGCTACGCCTGTTTGGATAAATTCGACTAGATCCTGATCTGGAATATCCAGACTCCCTGACTCTATCCCAAAGACCGTGTCCCGTCCCGCCACCAAGCCCTCCATCATCGAATCCCCAGGGGCAACGAGGATAAACGAGTCTTCCACTCCGTTCAACATGCAAAGCATGCTTGATATCGCAGGCGTCAGCCATTTGAATGGGCTCGTGCTGTGTATCATGAATCGAAGATCGAGATTCGGGTTCGGCTGGAAACTGAGCATGTGTGAAGGACGCTTTGATATCCGAATGGTGGTGAAATTCTTTGGATTAATGAAGACGTCTCTCGCGGACTCGCATCTCGGTCGACGACGAAGTTGCATTTCAGTGAAGAGGAAGTCGGCTTTGCTGATGATGGAAGCTTCGTCCCGTGCATTCTCTACGATCGTGAAGGTGGATTCGGCGAGCGTCACCGAAGGAATGCAAGCCCCTTGGTGGGACCTGTCGCCTTCTTGACATACTAACGAGCAAAATCTGACCAAATTGCAGCCTATTGTTCATAACTCTTTGTCAGCGATATAGGTTTGTGAGGCCTCAAGGAGAACGGCGAGAGTGCGACAGCTGGGTGATGTTGACATACCCGAGCAAAACCTCAACGTTGAGCTACTGCAGACCTGTCTTGAGCATTTCTGGGCCACAGAAAAACCCCATTCCGCTTTTTCTTTAATCATAGCATCCTGCTTTTGGCTTAATTTCCGCATAGTAGTCTGTGAACCCTCGACCTGGTCCCGGTTTAGCAGGGATCGAGCATGTGGCTGCGAGAGAAGTAGACGATATTGCTTCAATGCTTCGCCTATCTCGCCAAGCCGATTCAACGCATACGCATATGCGTACAGTGAGGTCCACGTTTCCGGATGGGAGGGCCCCAAGATAGCCACTCTTTTCTCGTGAAGAATACGATATGTCTCCATCGCTTTCCGGATCAAACCTTTCCTGCCGTAATAATCACCAAGACTTTTGAGGACATTTAGAGACGCAGACGTATTCTGCGCCATATATTGCTCAATGGCCTGCATCATGACTGGCGAGAAGTTGACGTCCTCGGAGTACATGATGAAATTGCACACCGATCCCCAAGTAACGGGATCATCCAGTCCGAGTACTCTTTTCATAGCGGGAATGACAGAAACGAGCAGCGATTGCGCACGTTCGGGAGAGCCCGCTTCATAGTGAAAGACGAACAAATTGTTCAGTGTCAACAGAGTCATGCGGTGATCTGGGCCCATCACTTGGGTATATCCAGCATAGGCCTCTTCAATGAGTCGCAATGCTTCCGTATTCTTGCCCATGTTCCGGTACACAGTGGCAAGCTCCTGTGTGTTCATGAGTGCATCCTCTTTTTTACCAGAATTGATTCGCCCCCTTAACGAGCGGCGATATAGTGCTGCAGCATCATCTAGTCTGCCGATATTCTCGTAGTAGATGGCCAGGTTGGTCATCATGGTAAAGTTATTCTCGCTTTGCAGCCCGTACAATTTCTGGCTGCATCGGAGGGCCTGCATATACATTCCTGCTGCACTCGAGCTGTTGCCACTTTTCATGTAAACATTACTGGCAAGATGAACAAGCAGTATGAATTGTAGCTGTTCATCACCATGAAGTGCCCGAATGGCCCGGAACATCTGTGCGTATGTCCGTTCGGCATCCCTTATGTGCCCCCGCGCAAGGGCTGCCTCTCCACGTCTTCCAAGGCTCAGCCGGACTACATCAAGTGATCCGCATGGCGGACCGATTGCGGAGCAGGTAATCCTGCTTAAATCATCCACTGTTATCAATCTCGGTCTCCCTGAATTGTCTCGCGCAAGGATTCGTGACGCTACCCCATATCCTAGGACTGGAAGACCAGACAAAGCCTGGAAATCGCCGTCTGTGAATGCAGTTTGTTGTACCTTATTGAACCAGGCATGGAGTTTCTCAAGGTGAGTCCTACTTGCGGCACCGGCAGTGGTTATCTCACTGGTTAGGTCCTCCAAGCCTGCCATGTCCTCAACAAAATTTGTTTTTGCGTAATCTGCTATATCGCCCAAGAGACTTTCAAGATGATCCTGGAGCTGTTCTGGGCTCAATTCTTTGAGAGGTATCGATATTTGATGTTGGCTTCTCCTATGGTTTCGCTGGTCCTTTGCGGCATACAATTCCGCGAGTTGACTATCTTGTGTCAGGACCCATTCGGAACGGCTATGGCGATAGAAGAGCTGCCATTCTACATGCTCCTGTACATCTATGGCGCCTGAGCCTCGAAAAGAGCTCACATCTGGGCTGTTCCCAAGT
>NW_027396395.1:0-2699 GCF_047715535.1 Aspergillus foveolatus | reverse complement strand
AGAAGTTGGTTAGATTTTCGGCGGAATTCTCACGGTATTTTTCAAGCTTATTTGAGAGGGTATCCATGAGCTGGTTTCGAGTACTGTCCCAGGGGATTGTGCTCTCTGAATCACGGTCTTCTTTCACGCGCTTTTCCAAGTCCGCAATCTCGGTCTGCATGTGAACGAGATTTTGGATGCTCAGCTCGGAAAAGCGGCGAAATACAAGCAGGTCATTTTCTTGATTCATGAACCGGCTGATATCGGAGAGCCTGGTTGTTGTCTTACCCGTCACCCTCTCCTCCAAGTTGAATGAATCGTTGCCAGGATCTGTCGATGACGGTTGTTCTGGGTCTATTCAGCACCAGAAAATTAGATAGATTTGACGGATCACCTGCACCTTCTTTTACGCAGGAAATGATACACTGTAATGCTCCCGGATCTTACCTGCCGAGACAATGTGGCTTCTTCTCTCATAGCGGGCCCCATATACTCGCGTGTGCTGGAGTCGATTTTGAATCGCGGCGTGCTCCTCATAGTGGGCGATCAATTGTGATCTGAGAAAACTGTCAGTTCAAAGATCGTCAATGTAGTTGTCTTGCTCGGTTGGCTACTAACTGATCAGAAAACTCTCGGGAGCAATGATTGCAGTGCATGTCCGTGGGTTGTAATGAGCAGGCCGGTTGTCAGTTCCCAGGATAAGCCCACAGCCTTCACTAGATCGATTCGCTTAAGTTTCAAGCCTGTGGGGGTGTAAATATACGAGATCGACCCGTTTTCACGCTTCAGCTGATTCATTATCTCTGTTGTAACCATCCCATAGCCTTGCATATTTTAGCGCAGTGTGGCAAAGCCCGCCAACCTCCCCCGCTCCTGGACTCTTCGTGATCCTTCATCTTTCCACACATTCTATTCAAAATCACCAGCTGATGCCCTAGGAGTCCCTTCTTTGTTGCACCTCAGCAGAACGGCATACGCTGGACTTCGTGATGGAGTGCAAGCATTGTGGGGCGAGCTTTGAGCAACAGTAAACTTCCGCGATCCCATCTGAATCCTCCAGAGCGAGCCAGATTTACTAACTAGTTTTTGTAGGGAGAAGCTCAAAGGGCATCTTCAGCACCATGTGGGAATTCAAAAAAGGGTATATCCCGGAAGAAGCTATGGTGCAGTATACCACCGAGCTCCCGCTCGGTCTACGGAGACATCGACTTCCAATGGAACTCTGCTGGGATATCAGAGTCAAGAGACGCCGTCTCGTACGACTGAGGGGCTCTCTGTCAACATCGATAGGTATTCATGTCGGTTTTGTAGATCCAAAATCGCAGATAGGTTTGTATACACAGTCACCTGGTTTTTTCGACTGCTCTAAATAGCATGCATCTGTAGGGAACATCTTCGAGAACATGAACGCTCTTCGAACTGCGACAGAACGAATATCTTATGCTGGGCTCTCATCATTGATAGGTAACAGCCATCAAATATCTTTCTCTTTCGTGAAAGTTGAAATTGAGTCTCAAGTATAGTTACCAGCCGTGCGGATATCGTATCGAAGAGCGATATGTGCGCATGTCGGATAAACATCAGTCCTACCACTGGCTCTTTAGATGCAGTAAATGTGACCTTACATATGCCTCGGAGGGTGATCGCGACTTGCACTGCAGAACTCGTAAGTCTGAACAGCAAACCGAATCTCGAAGTGACGGCTCAGATGAGCCCATCTAGATGAGAAGGAGCACGTACTATGTGAACATTGCGGAAAAGCCTTCGATACGAGGTGAGTTGGCTCCGTCAGCCAGCTTTCGATGTGCCACTGATGTCTCTCTTCGCCCATTCTCGAAGGCACGAGCTGTTGGTTCACTATGACTGGCATTGGGATATACAAACAGAACATGATATCGAGATGGCCTTGCTTTCTCCGAGCCAGGCCTCACATGAACCAACGCGTCCAACTAGTTTTGATTCATCAAAAGCAACAGTCATTCCCATGAAGAAACATAGAACCCGGAATGAGGGCGAAATCGTAGGTGTGAGCTTTGTCAGTGGCGCAGATCTGAAGGCTGGTAGGTTACTTCCCGTCCTCTCTCCCTACCAGTCCGGTATTTTATGTTGACGTCGATTTCTGATGTTATAGCGTTCACATCCAGACAAACTGGCAAATTCACTGAGCTTGGATTTCAGGGAAACGGTCCTAATGTTCACCAGGTAGACGATCCAGAAGTAACTCTTCCAACTCCAGGAGATTTGCTGAAAAGCCACATTCGCTACCTGAGTCCAACAAGTGATACAGCATTCTTTGAAAAGGCCAATCTGGGAGAGGGGTCTTACTTTGGTCTATGGGTTTCGAGTAACCCAGCGTACTTACAGTGGCTAGATCCAGCTCTTGAGGTCCCTCATTTGTGGATTCAGGGACCATCCGGTTGCGGCAAGTCAGCATGCGCTGCTCGCATTGTCCGAAGTTGTCTCGATAACAGCGCGCAATCAGCAAACAATGCGGCTGTTATTCATTTCTCTTTCACTGACCTGGCTGAGCGTCACAGATCAGTTGGATCTTTCCTACGAAAATGCATTTCCCAGCTCTATACACAGCGTCCAGGACTTTGCGCACGGGTTCCACTGGCACATATTCCGCTAATTGACGGCGGCCCACTAGACAACCTTTGGGTAGTGCTCCGCGCCCTTCTAACCAGTTTTCAATGCACTTACTGCATTCTTGACGGGGT